>NW_026067910.1:19696597-19904175 GCF_014885135.2 Alexandromys fortis
TTTTGTCAATCTCTGTTTTTTTTTTTTTTTTCATAATCCCATTTAGTGTTTTGAATGTTTTTTCTGTGAATGGAGCTCTATAGTCAGCTTTCCTGTCATAAATTGTTGGGCATTGTCATGGGACAGTATTCCATCATGGTGTAAATTTACCATATATAACGTTTTGATGCATCATGTTCCCAAGAATCATTTGCTTACTTCTTTATTAATTCGGTTTTGTTACTCTTGTTGTTGTTCATCTGTGAGACACTTTTGGTTTATTGAATGAAGGATATTATGGCTTTTGGAGATGACCTGAGTTCAGATATTTACACTCAAGTTGTGAGGCTTCTAACTCTTCTATTTCAGATCCAGGGCATCTGAACCTCTCCTTTTTGTATGTAATTTAGATACATAAGGAACACATTCTCACTCATGTACAAAATTATGCAAAAAATAGTAATAAACTTGTTTCCAAGAGTGCTTGTGGCTGGTCAGTGGTGGTGCATGCCTTTAATCCCAGCCCTCGGGAGGCAGAGACAAGCAGATCTCTGTGAGTTTGAGACCAGCGTGATCTACCAGAGCTAGTTCCAGGACAGGCACCAAAGCCACAGAGAAAATAAATTTCTGTAGGTGTACACTGGTGGCTTTCAAAATCTGTTAATTTACTGGGTTTGGTCTTGGCACACATCTTTAATCCCAGCTCTTGGGAGGCATTGGCAGGCAGAACCCTGCAAACTCAAGGACAGCCTGGTCCAGGACAGCTAGTTCTAGGACAGGCTACAGAGCTACAGGGAAACCCTGTTGCAAAAAAAAAAAAACAAAACTAAACAGCATTAACTTTCTTTTTGTTTTCAAATGTTTTCATTTCCTCACTCTGATGCAGACTTACAGGCAACTTTCAATTATTGGAAACAAAATGGCGTCTGATAGATCCTAACAGACATTCTTAGCTTTTTTTCTTTCTTTCTTTTTTTTTTAATTGAGACCTACATTTTTCTCTGCTCGCCTCCTTGCAACTCCCCTCCAACCTTCAATTTTCACCCAAGGTCCTCATGCTCCCAATTTACTCAGGATATCTTGTCTTTGTCTACTTCCCATGTAGATTAGATCTACGTAAGACCTTCTTAGTCTCAACATTGTTCTCTAAAACCTCTATGATTGTGGTTTGCAGGCTGGCTTTCTTTGCTTTATGTTTAAAAAACCACCTATAAGTGAGGACATGTGATAATTGTCTTTCTGTGTCTGGGTTACCTCACTCATAATAATGTTTTCTAGTTCCATCTATTTTTCCTGTACAATTGGAGATGTTATTTTTTTCCTGCTGAGTAGTACTCCATTATGTAAATGTACCCCATTTTCCTTATCCATACTTCAGTCGAGGGACAGTTAGGTTGTTTCCGGGTTTTGGCTATAACAAACAAAGCTGCTATGAACATGGTTGAGCACATGTCCTTGTGACACGATAGAGCATCCTTAAATATATACCCAAAAGTGGTATTACTGGGTCTTGAGGAAGGTTGTTTTGTAATTTTCTGAGAAATTGCCACACCAATATCCAAAGAGACTATACCATTTTATATTCCCACCAACAATGCAGAAGTGTTCCCCTTTTCCCAACCACCTCTCCAAAATAAGTTGTCATCAGTGTTTTTTGATCTTAGCCATTCTTACAGGTTTAAGATGGAATCTCAGAGTTGTTTTGATTTGCATTTCTCTTAGGACTAAGTATGGCGAACATTTCTTTAAATGTCTTTCAGCCATTTTAGATTCCTCTGTTTACAGTTCTCTCTTTAGGTCTGTACTCTGCCCGCACACCAGAGGAGGGCGCCAGATATCAATACAGATGGTTGTGAGCCACCATGTGGTTGCTGGGAATTGAACTCTGAACCTCTGGAAGAGCAGCCAGTGCTCTTAACCTCTGAGCCATCTCTCCAGCCCCTGTACTCCATTTTTATTTTTTATTTTTTTGCACTTTACGAACAAATTTATTGGAAAGGTTAAGGATAGGGGTATATATTTCTGCAGGTAGAGTTCTTGGGCAAGTCACACTGGCCTCAAATTCATAGTCTTCCCGTCAAACTCCCAAACTCTGGGGTCACAGGCATGAGCTACCATGCCTCAAGTCTGTCTTTCTTTCTTTCTTTCTTTCTTTCTTTCTTTCTTTCTTTCTTTCTTTCTTTCTTTCTTTTTATTAAAAATTTTCGCCTCCTTCCCACCTCGTGGTGGCACACGCCAGTAAGAATTGCTGAAGGAGGCAGAGGCAGGAGGATCACAAGTTCGATCCCAGCCTGTACACCATTTTTTATTAGAATATTTTTCTCTTGATGACTAATTCCTTGAGTTCTTTGTATATTTTGGAGATCAGAGCTTTGTCTGATGTGGGGTTAGTGAAGATCTTTTCCCATTCTGTAGGCTGTTGTTTTGTCTTGTTGACCATGTTTTTTGCTTTACAGAAGCTTTTCAGTTTCAGAATGTCCCAGTTATTGTTTCTCACATTGTCTGTGCTACTTGGGGTTATATTTAGGAAGTGGTCTCTTGTGACGATGCGATCAAGTGTACTTCCCACTTTCTCTTCCATAAGGTTCAGTGCAACTGCTTTTCTGTTGAGTTCTTTGATCCACTTGGACTTGAGTTTTGTGCATGGTGATAGATATGGGTCTATTTTCATTCTTCTACATGTTGACATCCAGTTATGCCAGGGCCACTCATTAAATATGCTTTCTTTTTTCCACTTGATTTTTTTTTTTTGCTTCTTTGTCATAAATCAGATGTTCGAAGGTGTGTGGATTGATGTCCGGGTCATCGATTGGGTTCCACTGGTCTTCCTGTCTGTTCTTATGCCAATACCAGTCTGTTTTTGTTACTATGGCTCTGTAGTAAGATTTGAAGTCACGGATTGTCGTGCCTCCAGAAGTTCTTTTATTATACAGGATTGTTTTGGCTATATTGGTTTTTTTTCATTTCCCATATGAAGTTGAATACTGTTCTTTCAAGGAGTATGAAGAATTTTGCTAAGATTTTGATGGGAATTGCGTTGAATCTGTATTCCAATTTTTTTTTTGTATTTGTTGAGGTTTGTTTTGTTACCAAGTATGTGGTCAAGTTTTGAGAAGGTTCAGTGAGGTGCTGAAAAGAAGGTATATTCTTTTCTGTTAGGATAAAATATTCTATAGATGTCTGTGAAGTCCAATTGAGTCATGACATCTGGTAGTTGCCTCATTTTTCTGTTCATTTTTTGTCTGACTGACCTGTCCAGTGGTGAGAGTGGAATGTTTATGTCTCCCACTATTGCGTGTGGGGTTTAATGAATGATTTAGGCTTTAGAAGAGTTTCTTTTACATATGAGGGTACGGTTGTATTTGGAGCATAGATGTTCAGCATTAAATTTCCACTTGATGGATTTTCGCTGTGACTAATATGAAATACCCTTCTTTGTCTCTTTTGATTGATTTTAGTTTGAAGTCTACTTTGTTAGGTATTAGGATAGCCATACCCATTTGTTTCTTAGGTCCATTTGATTGCAATACTTTCCGCAAACCTTTCCTCTGACAGTGTCTGTCTTTGAGTCTGAGATGTGTTTTTTATATGCAGAACAAAGATGGATTTTGTTTTCATATCCAATCTGTTAGTCCCTTACCTGGGCTTTGCTCCAGTCCCTTGGAGTTTGCTGTCTCAGGCTGACTTTGACCTAGGTTTTTAGCTTTGTCCTGTTTCTGTAAAGCCTGGTCTGGATCCCTTCCTGCAGAAGTCCTTACCTTGGAATTGGTCCTGCAAAGGTCTCTGGCTCTGGTAGACTAGCTCAGAATTCCCAGACTTGGGTGCACCAAGAATAACAGAGGACCTGACACAGGCTTACTCACTCAGAGGTCCCAGATCATGACTGTCCCCACAGAGATCTCTGGTTCCTGCCTATTCCCTTGGAGGTCCCAGATTCATGCCCAGACCCCCAGAGGTCCTGGCTCAGGCCCAGTTCCTTGGAGGTGCTAGACTCATGACTAGAACCACAGGAGTCCTGGCTTCAGTCTACTCCCTTGAAAGGTCCAGATTCACATCTGGACCCTCAGGAGGCTCTGGCTCTGGCTCAATCACTCAGTGGTTACTCCCTTGTACCTTTTCCGGTATAGTTTTGCTGTCTCTGGTGCTCTGTACCAGGTCACTGAGTCAGACCATCAGACATTCTTTTCTTTATCATAGAGAATGAGATCCTTTCAATAGTCAAAGCTATTGTCTAACAAGTTGATACATAAGAGGGCATCAAGTGAATCTCTACATTTTTTTATGGAACAACCCTCTACACTAAGGTTATTTTCTAATATTGTAAAAAGAGAAAGCTGGAGTATATAAGATGACTTCTGCTCAGTGCGTTCTAGGTGTTTTATTGTTGTATCAAACTTGTAGTTTTTATTTTTATTTATTTATTTATTTTTTGATTTTCGAGACAGGGTTTCTCTGTAGTTTTTGGTGCCTGTCTTGGAACTAGCTCTTGTAGACCAGGCTGGCCTCGAACTCACAGAGATCCGCCTGCCTCTGCCTCCCAAGTGCTGGGATTAAAGGCGTGCGCCACCACCACCCGGCTGTAGTTTTTATTTGAGGAACCATAATATGTATTTGTAGGTCTGCCTTTTTGTTGTTGCTTGTTAGTGGTGCCCATTTATGTTGTTATTTTATTAATTGTTATCTATGTATATTGTTAATATTCTGGAAAATGATGGTCTCACCAATTTTGTGTTCAGAAAATTTCTTATGTTATGAGTTCCTTGAGTTTGTGTTGGTTTGGGAAGTGAAACAGTTTTGGTTTTCTCTTCTTGATCTAGATGCTTGCCTCTTCCTATTTCCTGGCTTATCTGTCTTCATGCTTGTGTTTTTCTGCCTATGTGGTTGATATGATTAGTCCATTGATTTTGGATCTTTAAAGCCTTCTCATATATTATTGTCTCTTTTTCCCAATTAGCCTCAGTTATCAACATGGCATAGCCTAGAGTGATCTAAGGGAACAATTAGATCACTGATTAATGTGTCGGAGAGAGATTGTATTAATTTTGGATTCTCTCTTCCATAGAGTTGGCAATATCTTTGACCAAGCCGACCTGGAATGGATAGGAGAGCTAGTTGTAAACAAGACAGTGACAAAGCAAGAGAGAAAGCCAGGAAACAATAATTCTACATATTTTGCTCTTAGGTCTTAGCTCGAGATTCTATCCTAAGCTCCCATCGGGAAGGATTGTAAAACAGGAGAAGCAACCAAATAAACCTGCTCATTATCTGAGTTGCTTTTGGTCTGATAATTTAATAACATATAATTTAATAACAGAAACAGAGAAGAAAGTTGGAACAAACATGGGACTCAAAAGAGATTTTGTTGCTGCCAGGTACCTGGGAATGTTGATCCTTTGGAGAATGCTGAAGTAATCAGATCTTTAGATGGCAAAAGCCATAGAGAGCTGGACAAAGAGCTTAATCAGCTCTTCTCGTAGGGCCTAGAAGATAAAAATGTTGGATGATGGACAGTGAAGCTCGAGGTCATAGGATTTTAGTCAGCAATAGGCTCTGCATGGAAACATGAAGTTGACCTGACCTACATGACTCAAGAGACCTGTCTTAGGTTTTTTAGGTTAAAGTACCTAGTTCCTGGCACACTGTGTGCCTCCAAGGTCCTGACAGACTATTGCATTCCCTGAGGCAGTGAAAAACATTCAGGCTGATTTGTGCTTCTTTGTATGATCCCTTAGCAGTCTAGGAATCATGAAAGCTTAACAGGACAGTTGGAACTAGACATTAATCTATCTAGACTGCATCTATCTAGGCTTTTAATTTATGGAAGGAGTATGTAAATTAATTTCTTGGCCCAGGAACAACATCATACAGAACTTGCAGTAAATTTGGTCCAAAACTTGGTGGGGCTCATCAAATCCTGGCAGGGTCACATACGTCATACTGTTATAGGAAACAAGAAAGATGCAAAATGTTAAGAGCATGGGTTCTTCTGTGATCAGGTAGGTCATCACTATTTTGCCCATCTTTGTTTGGCAGAACCAGAGCCCCAGTGAAGACGAGATTGTGAAAGTTCATTCCGTGAAGTGATAGATATGAAGCTGGGTCACATTTCAGACCACAGGATGTTGAGATACCCAAGCTATGCGACCTCTGTCATGGAGAGCTGCATAGGGGTGTGGAAGTAGCAAAAGTGAAACACACGGGAGGTTGCAGGGTGTTGTGTGATATTTTGAACATATTTTGATAAAACAGCATGTTTGGAGTCAGAGAACAGAGCTTGCTATTTACTGACTGAAAACTACCATAGAGATTTGGAGGGCTGTAGATAGATAGGAGATACGAAGTAGTAAGTCTGGGCTGAGAGAAGATCATGAGCTGTTTTTGGATGGAGAAATGGAAGAGGTTGAAGTCACTGGTGGCTTGTTCACTGCTTCTCTGATATTTCAGGCTCTAACCCTGATATCTGACTTCCAATTTATATTGATAAAGATTAATTAGTTAACACTTTATCCGACCACGTAAAAGATATGCTTACTAAACAGAAAGGGGTAATTAAGACTTCGGATATAGATTACACAGTAGATTATTATCTTTAAAATTTTTAATGCTAAGGAAAAGGAAATGGCAACTGTGGAGAAGCCATGGAATCACCAGAAGGGAAAGATGTGCGCTCCCAGTTGTAACCTTATATGTTGGTCAGGAAGCATATTCACTACCTCTGGGAGCCATTCTCTCTGCACCGGATTAAGGGTTGCAGTGGGTCTGTGTCACCATTAAGAAATTTATAACACGTTGCTCCAGGAAGCCACGATGTTGAAACCACATGTATTTTTCCTACCACTGAATCAGGAAGACCTCTCTTAAAGGAGCCATGGCACCCTGTTTGCCTCCTGCAAATAGAGCCCATCCAAAAAAATAAAATAAAATTTAGCTACCAAGAAGTGGTGCTTAACTCTGTTCTTGGTGGGGTTTTTTTTTTTTTTTTTTTTTTTTTTGTTCCTAGATTCCCTTTCCATGCTCTCTCAGGTTTTATGAATGTAGTCGGTCACATTGTTGCCAGTTTCTAGGCAGAGGTGTGTTTGTTCATGCTCAGATGCCCAGACCTAAAATAATAACAGAGAAGCTATAGTATTTGCTAGAGTATTTCTAGCAAGATCTTATATCCTAAACTAACACATCTCCATTATTCCATACATCTCCATGAGGTCGTGGCCTACTGGCAATTTCCACCTGTTCCTGGTGGGGGCATCTGTTTCCTGCAGAGGCTACATTGCTTCTCCCTGACTTTGCCTACTCTCTCTCTCTCTCTCTCTCTCTACATCTCTGTTCTGATTTCCCTCCTGGCTTTACTCTGGTCAGCCATTGGCCAAAAGTAGCTTCATTCATTAACCAATAAAAGCAACACATATTCAAAAGGACTTCCCACACCATACGTGGATATGCACCAGCGTCCTTACAGTGATCAAAATATGGTGCCAGAAACCCTGTACTTGGCATAGTGGAAAGTTGTGATCTGTATGTAAGTCCTTGTGCCCTCCTGTATGCAAGGCTAGGAGGTCTCTTTACTGTTGAGCCATATTTTCTGCTCAGTGTTGAATACTTGTGATCAACATAAATGCTGCTAATGTTTTTATTTGTTCATTTGTAACTTTTTAAGCACGCTGTGTCTTTTAGTAAAATCTTATTAATATTACAGTTTAAATTGGGGCATTTCAAGTTTCTGGAAGATGAATACAGTGCTGGAGTGAATGCATAGCTCTTTGTATGAAATTCAGAAAAAACCTCTGAGTTCTATCTTTTATGTTTGTTTGATTGATTTTTCATGGTAATCAGGGACATAATATGTATTTCTGACTTTCCTAGAAGGGATTGTAGGGATTAGGCTGGCATTCAACTCAGAGGCAGATATACATGCCTCTATTTTCAGAGACCTAGGATTAAAGGCATGACCCAATTCATGAAGCTTGCCTCTCTTATTTTTCTTTTTTGTAGTTTTGAATTAATCATTCATAGAATTTCTCTCACGTGTGTTCTATACTGTTGATATGCTCACTTGTCTTTCATTGTTTGCTAATAGGCATTTCTCTTGCAAGGTGATCTCCCATTCAAAAGGTTCAGAAATGACAGGTGAACCTATTTAGTTTGGTTCTCAATTAACTTGGTGATTAAATTATGATGTCTGTGTCATGGTTTAAGTACAGGGAGCACCCACAGTTCTTTGACCATACTGTCAAAGAAGTATACATTTACAGTGTTGTCAATATCATGTATTTTGTTGTACACATGTTTGGATATTTTAGAATACAGTGACATATGATGACGTGCATGTTGACTTCACTTGGGAAGAATGGAGTTTGTTGGATACTTCCCAGAAGAATCTCTACAAAGATGTGATGCTGGAGACCTACAGAAACCTTACTACTATAGGTAAGACTGAATTTTCATTCACATTTCAAAATATGTGTTAGTCCAAGAGTTAGTTCCATGATAGGAAGGGCTGTTACACAGAGAAACCTTGTCTCAGGGAAAAAACACTCAAACTAAGGGAACAACTGTTCATTGGTGACTGATGCCCTTTTGTAATGTGATTGAGAAAAAGAAGAAGAGGATGAAGAAGAAGAAATCAGTAGTCATGGTTGTAAAGGTTTATTGAAGATGGTAACTAAAATTTTTAAACCTTCCACTATATAACATCCAATTTCTGACACTATATTTTAGGATACAGTTGGGAGGACCATAATATTGAAGAACATTGTGAAAGTTCTAGAAGACATGAGAGGTAATTTTCATGTATAAGCTGAAAGGAATGTACCTCTGAAAAATTTACGGTGTGTCCTAGAAGTTTTAAAAAGAAGCAACAATGTAAATAATAAAGTACACCAATGTTTATTGAGTCTACTTTTCTTTCTTTCTTTCTTTCTTTCTTTCTTTCTTTCTTTCTTTCTTTCTTTCTTTCTTTCTTTCTTATGTATATAATATTCTTTCTGCATATGTCTGAAGGCCACAAGAGGGCACCAGACCTCATTACAGATGGTTGTGAGCCACCATGTGGTTGCTGGGAATTGAACTCAGGACCTTTGGAAGAACAGGCAATGCTCTTAACCACTGAGCCATCTCTCCAGCCCCTACACCAATGTTTATTAAATGTGGTAACCTTACATTTATTATTCTTCCTTTAGTAGGTATATCATATGCTACTCTGTATACAAACCACATGAGCATAGAGATTTGAGTAGCTATACCTCTCTCTCACAACAATTAGAAGATGTGTAGCTGTCCCCATGTTCCATATACTTGTTGAATTTGATGTACAAGTGTACAAGTATAGCACTAGGAATACTGTGAGTACTCGTAGTACTAGGATTGTATAAAAACTTGTGTTTGTCTTAGTTCACTTAGGAAATATCACTCACAGTACAGAATACTTTTATGAATGCAATAAGGGTGGTAAAGCTCTAAGTTTGTTTCAGTTCTTTTCAAATATGAAAATTCTCATACAGGAAAAAGATTCTGTAACTGAACTCAGTAAAAAAGGATGTTATTATCAGTCATCTTCTAAGATGCGAAACAAGTCTTAATGTAGGGGAACAACATGAGTGTAACTACAATGATAAAATCTTAAAATATAATTCCTCTTTAAAGGTGAATCAAATTGTAAAATTAATTCATACAAATGAAAAAATTCATAATGTATTGAATGTGGTTATACTTTGTCATGTACCATTATCATTGCAGGAATGAAAGAAGTCAAACTAGAGAGAAAAGTTCTTCATATACTCAATGTTTTGAAGATTTTGCATGTGATAGTCTTCTTCAGAGGCATGAAAAACCACAGAAAAGATTCAAACCCTATGAATGCATTGATTGTGGTAAAGCCTTTGCATCGCACTGTTATCTTCAAAGGCATAAAAGAACACATACTGGGGAGAAACCCTTTGAATGTAATCAGTGTGGTAAAGCCTTTGCACAATACAGTCATCTTCAAAGGCATAAAAGAAGCCATACTGGAGAGAAACCCTATGATTGTAGTCAGTGTGGTAAGGCATTTGCCCATCGCTGGACTCTTCAATGGCATGAAAGAAGCCATACTGGAGAGAAGCCATTTGAATGTAATCAATGTGGTAAAGCCTTTGCACAACACCGTCATCTTCAAAATCATGAAAGAAGCCATACTGGAGAGAAACCTTATGAATGTAATCAGTGTGGTAAAGCCTTTGCACAATACAGTCATCTTCAAAGGCATAAAAGAAGCCATACTGGAGAGAAACCCTATGATTGTAATCAGTGTGGTAAGGCATTTGCAGATCGCAGCACTCTTCAAAGGCATGAGAGAAGCCATACTGGAGAGAAACCCTATGAATATAGTCAGTGTGGTAAAGCTTTTGCTCATCACACTCATCTTCAAAGGCATAAGATCCCCATCGCAGAGAGAAAATCTATGGATGTAATTAGTGTGGTTATGCCTTTGTTTGTTACAATAACCTTCAAATAAATGAAAGAAGCTATACTGGAGAGAAACTTTATTAATGTAGTCACTGTGCTAAAGTGTTTGTCATGGTAATCTTCGAAAACATGAAAGAACCCATACTGAATAGAAACCCTGTTAATGTAATGAGTGTGGTAAAGCCTTTCCATAGATCATAGTCATCTTCAAGTCATGAAATAACACCTATTGGAGAGAAATGCTTTGAATGTAGTCAATGGGGTAAAGCGTTATCCTTAACCTTACTCTTCAAATGCATAAAAATCACATACTGGAGATACACTCTATGAATGTAATCCGTGTAGTAAAGCATTGGAATGTACGAATAATCTTTTAAATTATGAGAAATATACCGCAGAAAACTGTATAAATATATTTATTGTGGTAAAGTTTTTCACTTTATACAGGAGTAAAACTTTTTCTGTGGTACCATCTGTCATTGCCTTTGCATATTACAATAGACTCTGACTTCTGTAAAAGATACTGAGGACTTATTATAAAGTATTTGTTAACATCTTGAGCCAAAACACTTACAATCAGCTACACAAGACTATTCAGAAGAAATGCACTTTTACACTATGATCAAGCATTGTGATGACATTTATATACTGTTTATACTTACAACTCCTGGAAAAATGAATTTATGAAGCCCTATGTATAGGGTGGATGTCCCAGCCAAATAAAAGTACCCTGATTCTGAAACCAGAGTGAGTCAAAGACATAATCTTTGACTCTGAAACTTGTGCCAAAGAAATACACACTTTGACCCTGAAACCAAGACAAAGAAACACACTTTGTTCTTCATTCCAGAGCCAGTGAAAGAAATATCTTGACACTGAAACCAGAGCCAAAGAAACACACTCTACCCTTCTCCAACAGAGCAGAAAACCAACTAATACCTAAGCTTGAGATCTACCAACCCCTCAGCATAAAATCCAGCCAATCTCTGTACTTGTTCATGATCAGGGATTGACATCTAACTAATTCTCATCCTGAAAATCTCCCTGGAATATCTCTGCCCCTAAGAAGTCCTCTATAAATCTTGTACTTCTATGGGAACACATTCAGCCCCTTCAGCCTTTAAGATACCAGCCCACTTGGGTATGGCCTCTGATACTCTAAAAAGCAGCTGTAAAGCATGTAATTTCTCTCTTGCCTGGCTCCCACTTCTGGCAGATAGACTCTGTATCTGTTAATGCATAGGATTGTTATGTAGTACAGTGATCTCTAAATTTTCCTTAATTACCAAATGTTGTAATTGTGGTAGAATGGTACATCTGAGAAGGGATTGTAGACAAGGGATTCCTAGAAATATTGTCTCCTCTGGAAATGGCAGGAATAGGACGACTCAGCCTGCAGGTATATGTAGGAGGTGTAGCAAAGGTCGACATTGGGTCAATGAATGTAGATCAACAAAAGACTTTCAGAAAAATTTCACTTTCTCTGTGTCTATTTTGTCTATATCATACTCTTCAAACATTAATGCTAGCAAATTCTGGAGAGTGTTGAAATAGGAGCGGTGGGGCTGCGTCCCTGGCACCCGGCCGCCCACATGGCTAGCTTATGCCCCGAAATAATTACACGGAAACTGTATTCTTTCAAACACTGCCTGGCCCGGCTAGGTCCAGCTTCTTATTGGCTAGCTCTTACATATTGTTCTAACCCATTTCTAATATTCTGTGTACCCCACAAGCTGGCTTACCAGGGAGGATCTTAACCTGTGTCTGTCTGGAGCGGGAGAATCATGGCGACACCTTCACTAAGCTTCTTTCTCCCAGAATTCTCTTCTGTTTACTCCACCCACCTAATTTTCTGTCCAATGAGGGCCGAGGCAGTTTCTTTATTATTACAAGACCCACCTCCATCACGAGAGGATGTGGAGCAGGGGGAACACTCATCCATTGCTGGTGGTAATGCAAACTTGTGCAACCACTTTGGAAGTCAGTGTGACAATTTCTCAGAAAACCGGGAATTAACCTACCTCAGGATCCAGCCATACCACTCTTTGGAAAACAGACAAAAGATGCTCAATCATAAAATGTATTTGTTCAACTATGCTCACAGCAACATTATTTGTGATAGCCAGAACCTGGAGAAAACCTAGATGCCCCTCAAGTGAAGAATGGTTAAAGAAAGTATGGCACATCTACACATTAGAGTACTACTCAGTGGTAAAAAATAATGACATCTTGAATTCTGCATGCAGACGGATAGAAGTAGAAAACATCCTACGTGAGGTAACACAGACACCCCCAAAAAAGAATATTGCATATACTCACTCATAATTGGATACTAGGCATAAACAAAGGACATTCAGCCTATGGTTCATGATCCTAGAAAAGCTAAGTAATAAGATGAACCCCCCAAAAAACATATAGACCCTCCTGGAAATTGGAAAATGGTGAAAATTTGGTAACATGGGAGCAGAGGGTAGAAGGAAACAGAGAAGGGGAAGTTGAAGAGAAGTTGAAGGAATGGGATAGTTGAGATGGAGGAATAACAGATACGAGAGAGCAAGGAAAGATAAATTGATTAAGGGAGCCATTAGGGAGGTAGGAAGAAACATGGCTCTAGAATAATGTCCAAGAACCCACAGGAATGACCCCAGCTAAGATCCTAAGCAATAGAGGAGAGGGTGTCTGAACTGGTCTTACCTGTAGCCAGACTGATGATTATTTTAAATATCACAATAGAACCTTCGTCCAAGAACAGATGGGAATAGAGGCAATGACACACATCAGAACTCTGGAGTGAGAGAATGAACAAGGAATTCAAGACCATGAGGGTTTCATCCACTGAGACAGTTTGCTTGAGCTCACCAACTCCAACTGGACTGGGAGGCCACTTTGAAGGGGGTTGACAGTTGGGGCCCATTGCAGGCCTACTGATAGTGACACTGGGATTTGTCTTTACAGCATCTACTGGCTTCTTGGGATCCTACTCTCTTCTATTGTAAGCTTTGCTCAACCTTGATCTAGTAGGGAGGCCCTTGAACTTTCCACAGGGCGAGGTGCATGGACCTCTCTTAAGATCAGAGGACGTGGGGTGGGAGTGTCTATGAGAGCAACATAGAAAATAACTAATACATCTGCATCAAAGTGCTGTCAATCCAGTTGGCACACAAGAAAACCAAGGCTTGGCTGCTGCCTGATGGAATAAGCTCCTGGTGACTCTTCCCTACTACCATCATTATGGTTTAGTTGAATGTTGTGGTACAAAACAATCTTTGGTTCCATCAACAAAGTTGTCATTAGCTTCTCTTATACAGGTAGCATCATTTGCCATGTCATCCTAACTAGGACAGGCTAGAAGACTGGTTCCAAACACATGCATTTAAAAGACAAGTAGATTCAGGTCAGGTGGTGGTGGTTTATACCTTTAATCCCAGGACTTGGGAGGCAGAGGCAGGCAGATCTCTGTGATTTTGAAGCCAGCATGTTCTGCATGAGCTAGTTTTTGAACAAGCTCTAAAGCTACAGAGAAACACTATTTCAAAAAAAAAAAAAAAAAAGCCCTCAAGTTTTATGCTGGAGGTGCCACAGACAGTCAAGTCTTCATTGAGTCCCTAGTTTCTATGTGTCTGAGATTCTTCCTCTGAAAGATGAGATGGTGGTAATCACCTAGGAAGATGAAAACTCAGAGTCATGAATTCTTATGACTGACATGGCCTTTAGGGTCAATGTGACTGTCAAGAAGCATGTGTGAAAATTTGCACTGGATAGCACTTGTGGGGACCATATCAGAGGAAAGTGGTGTGTGGCGGCTGATGGCTTAAATGGTAAATGAACACGCACCACAGGAGATGGGCACTACCTAAAGGGTCCAAGAGTAATAATACAAAATTTGATTCCAGAAATAGGAATGTAGAAATGAAGAAATACAAAGATGTAAACCTAGGAGAATGAGAACAGACCGTCAGCACCTTGAGGATTAACTATCAATAACTCTGCTTTACAATCAATAGCTGTACTTACAAGGTCAAAGTATCTCTCTGCAAATGGAGAGATAGTCTACAGATATGAGCTGAGTTAACCTTTAGGAAATAGATACATGATCTCTGGGCTACACATTAATCCTGCTATGTGAAACTGGCAGCATCAAAGGAGAGGACACGGGCTTCAGCAAACACCACCTGGGAGTACCGAGGAAGACAATAGATTAAGTGCAAACACTAGTGTAACTGAAAAGCTCTGGTAATGGGGATTGTAAAGTAAGACAATCTGTAACTAAGTTTTCCCTCTCTAGATTGTAAAATTTCATTTCTTCAGATCTAATGCTAGGTGCCCCTACTATAAAAAGCTGGGTTCAAAAACTGACCTTTGTCACAGCTGAACATAATTCATTTCTGGCTGTGGTCTCAGCCAGCTGATAAGCTTGTTGTGCCTCATGGAGATTTATTATTATTTTTTTATTCTTTCCTGGATTCTGTTTTCTGTAATAAAATTGCTTCTGGTTTATTAGACTTTGGTGCGCTGACCCCATCGTTGTGTAACCTACCCTGGACCCAACAGACCCAGTCTGGCCAAGATAGAACACGTATCTCCATCCATCTCCTGGTGTAAAGATTGTTTTGCCTACCCTTGGACAACAGGAACTCAAGCTTTCCTGACTTGGGACTCCAAAGCATAAGAGCAGCTGCCTACACCTCATAGCTTTATTCTTTTTTGTTTGTTTGTTTGTTTTTTTTGAGACAGGGTTTCTCTGTGGCTTTGGAGCCTGTCCTGGAACTAGCTCTGTAGACCAGGCTGGTCTTGAACTCGCAGAGATCCGCCTGCCTCTGCCTCCCGAGTGCTGGGATTAAAGGCATGCACCACCATCGCCCGGCCCTCATAGATTTATTCTTGACATTGGGGTCTGGAGACTTGAGCTGAGTCCTGACAGCAGCCAATCCTGCAGGGTCTCTGATGACAGGCATAATAGGCAGCCTGTTCTGAGATGGTTCAGCCTCTAATCTTGAGCCAGTTCCCTCAACACTCCTGAACAGGTAACTCCTTGTAGCTCCCATATATCCTGTTGGGTCTGTGTTTCTGGAGAGCCCTGAGTAACACGGTGCCTAGTACCATGATCTCCTGTGAGAGGAAAGCAGTGTGTGATTCCTGAAGGGACAGGGCAGCCTGGGAGATGCCATTGGAGTCCAGTTTCTGATCCCACTCTGGATTCTGTCTTTGAGTTTGGGAGAATGTAATGTCTTTTAGAAGTCTCCTTTCCAGCCAGACAGTGGTGGCACACACATTTAATCCCAGAACTCAAGAGACAGAGACAGGAGGATCTCTGTAAGTTTGAGGCCAGCCTGGTCTACAGAGGAATTCCCAGACATCCAAAGCTACACAGAGAAAATGTATGTTTAAAAGAAAGTCTTCCAATCTGGGCGGTAAGGGCAGAGTAGAGGGTGGAGCAGGGAGGCAGGCAATGAATGAACAGGCCAAGATGGTGAAAGTGAGACTCTAGGCAGCTGTCAGGAGTTGGCCATCCTGCCTGGCCCCAGGCTGCTGAGGGTTTGTCTATAACCTATAACTTGGTTGATCTAAGATCAGGGGATATTTAAATAGACTTGGAATTACAACACGCAGTCTGATTCCAGATGACCCTGCACAGCTTCTGGTACCCAATTAACCTTCGGATTGTGCTAGGCAGTCATTCCATTGTGCCCCAGCACCTGGAAAGGACCTCCAAGCCTTAAGGCCAGGCATTGCTGGAGGCACAGCCATGAGTCACTGGTGGGAAGCCTGGCAGCCACTCCTTAACAAGAAAAAGACCCTGCAAAGAATGTTACAAATGGAAAGCGAAGCTTAGATCCAGTGTGTGGAAACCAGCACTCAGCCAAAAGCCTCAGACTCTTTGTAGGTGGGGGACCTAGACGGAGGCTCCCATCTGCTCTGGGAGCCACAGACATTCCTCTTATCTGCAGGGTACCAGGGAATGGGCCAGGTGTCTGCAGGCTCCTTCACTTCTTTCCAGTACTGGAAAGTGGTGGCTGCAGAGGGAAGCCAATGATGTTACATCTCACCTAGTCTCGTCAGGTTGACGGCCCTACCCTAATCAAACATCTCTGCCCCTCTTGACACTCTGTAGGGTCAGATATCCCTCTGTCCACCATTGTGGCTCTAGTCTGAGGAACTTACTATAATGATTACAGTTTTCCTAAGCCCTCCCTGTGAACCAATAACTAAGAAAACAGTTTAGGGGAGGAAGGGTTGATTTTGCTCATGGTTTCAGAGACTTTACACATTGTGGCAGGGAAGGCATGGTCAAATAGAGCTCTGTTAAATCACAGGAGCCAAGAAGCAGAAGGGAGCTGCAAAAGAGCTACAAAATGTCCCAAGGAAACACCACACAGGTACCCAGATTATAGGCCTTTTTCAGGTTCAATCCAATTGTGATCAAAATCAACCCATCCCACCCTAATAGTTTGTAAATGGCCCCTTTATTTCATTGATCCCAATTAATTGCTTGTAGATAACAGCATTTCCCTTCTGAGACCTGGATGCAGGCACCAAACTTGAGTAGACCACAAAGCTTATGTGTGTGTGTGTGTGTGTGTGTGCAAGTGTATGGTTGTTTGTACACTTTTCATATACATATTGCAACTGAGTCTATATACACCACACAGATCGCTACAATGGCAGTCTGTCTCAGTGCCAAATTGATCAGAGCGTGTGACATATGCTAAGTCGCCCCTTGGAATTTTCTCACCTGATTGTACTATTGGAGGTACACAGGTCTGTCACTAACTTTAAAGATTTTAGGGCTGGCCTCTGTGGATTTGGCACAGTTGTTTCTATTCTGGGCATCTCATCGATGTTCAGGACCAAAAGAAATTGGCCAAAGAAAGTGATATACATCATTTCTAAACTGTAAGTACAAAGTTTCTGAGTCCCACACTTGTCACTTACTTCTAAACTATACCCATGTTCCCCAGTAGGATAGATAGAAACAGCTGTGATGGAAATACATATGACATAGACATACGACACTCACTAGTTAGGCTAGTGAATTAAAGCTCCATACGGTCTTCTCATCTTATACTATTATTCCCATCTCTTCATGGGAAAGTCAATTTCACTGATTGGGAGTGAGAGAGAATTGAATCCTCGTTTATCCATTGATTCCAGTCCACAGTTAAGGAACATGCGATTAGCTACGTTTGCATGGTCAGGATACAGTGGCCATTTAACATCCTTCACTGGGCAGGGAGTGCCTCTAATACCTTGTATGCTAGAGGTGATATTTTTGGTAAACAGGTGGGATTCATGTTTGCCAAGTTTTCTTTACTCTTTTAATCTTTCCTTATGGCACACCTGTGTTGGATTAACATTTATATGTCAGTGGGTCTAATTAGTAGTAGTTAGACCTGGGGTTGTTAACTAACAATGGTTATCCCGGTTGTTACAGGCTTGTGCCTGGAGAACGGTGTTTTTGTTACTCATGTTAACAGTATCTCATCTATATGATTATAGATGGATCCAATTAGCATTAATAGGAAGTCATTATAGTTTGCCAAATGTAGGTGTTGTAGTGCTGAGCTTCAACACTTTCTTTATTGGCGGCTGCTTTAAGCCAACAATGGTCTGAGGTCTTTGATATTTATTCCCTATAAATGGTTGTTTTCATTCCTGAGGAGCTGTGCCCCTTGAGCCTATAGTTTAAGTTTACATTTTGATTATAAGTTCTTATGGTGAACTTAAAGTTGATCTAAAATTCTTTATTGGGTAACCAGCTATCACCAAGGTCGGTAGGCTTTCCACCTCTACCTAGGAGTAGTCCCAGTATTGCTGTGGGACAATGGCCTATACCCTGTCCCACAGCATTAAATAAATGGAGATTGGCCAGTAGCCAGACAGGAAGTATTGGCAGGGTGGCCCAGCAGGAAGTAGAGGCAGGGCAAGGAGAACAAGAGAATTCTGGGTAGAGGAAAGAGTCAGTCTGCAGCCATCACCCAACACAGAGGAAGCAAGGTCTGACATGAATAAGGTACCAAGTCACATGGCTAAAACAGACAAAATTAATGGGCTAATATAAGATGTTGGAAGAAATGAAACTGTTCAAACTGACCTAATTGCTTTCCACCTGAACCACTCTGTTTAGGCTAGCCTAAAACACTTCATAAGTGACAGAGGCCCTCACAAGCCAATAACAATTGCGAGGGCACTGCCTCAATGATAGCCAAGAACTGACCAATTAAAAATATATCCATAGTATGCTTCATCAATATACCCCAAGGACAGATAGGAACAGGCCAACAAAGAACATACTTATTTTATACTTCATTTGCATAAAATAAAAAGGAGAGTAGTTGGCTTTGATGACACACACATTTAATCCCAGCACTTGGGAGGCAGAGGCAGGTGGATCACTGTGAGTTCAAGGATGACCTGGTCTACAGAGTGAGTGCTAGGACAAAGCTGCACAGAGAAACCCTGTCTCAAAAAACTAAAAAAAAAAAAATAAAATAAAAATAGAAATAGCAATAAAAAATAGAGGTTAACATAAAGCCACATAAAGATGAAAACTACACAGATTCTGGGTACTCTATGTTATTATGTTGTCTTTGAATTGTCCGATGATTGACAAAGGAGCAAAAGCTGCTAAAAGATATCTGATTATAATGCTGCTGGATTAATCCAACAGGTATATTTTGAAAATGCCTTGACTCAAAATTTAACTCAAAAGATTTATTTTGGAGAAGTTTTGCTTTTGTTTCCACAGGAAATGAGGGATTTTGGTTTTATTCTGTGTTAAGAAAATTCAGGTTCTGTCAA
Source organism: Alexandromys fortis (assembly GCF_014885135.2). Taxonomy (NCBI): domain Eukaryota; kingdom Metazoa; phylum Chordata; class Mammalia; order Rodentia; family Cricetidae; genus Alexandromys; species Alexandromys fortis. Next base: position 19,715,816 of record NW_026067910.1, read on the forward strand.
AGAAAACCTACTCAGAAATCTTCAATAGGGGCAGAGGGACCAGATATCTGAGTTCTACATCAAGAACAGTTCAAAGACTGTGGCTGAGATGATCAAGCGTCACAGGATACTCCAGTCAGGATTTGACTGTAATTCTAAATTTGCTTTAGTTCCCTGTAAGATTATCAGTGCCCCCAATCAGCAAGAAGTAGCCTGGAAAACTATGCCCACATTCCCACAAAATGGATTATGGTTGTTTTTCTTTGTCTAGAATGTTGGTGGCAAGTTGTTATGGATAATGGTCAGGAGAAAAGCTAAAGAAAGGAGATTCAGTTCAGAGTTCTTGTTTTGAAAAAAAGAGGGAATTACTGTAGGAATGTTCTGTGCCCTATCACCTGTATTTTAACAAAATGCTGATTGGCCAGTAACAAGGCAGGAAGTATAGATGGGCCAACGAGAGTTAATAAGAAGCCTGAGCTACTACTCTAACCAGTCTATTATTTATGTAGGCTTCTGTGTGTTTCTTTGAGACTGAATGGCTGTGAGACTGGTTAGGGCAAAAACCTCGGGCAACAAAAGGCTTGAAGACACAGGCATGCATTGGTTAATGGACTACGTGGCTCACCTGACTTCTTCTGCAGGAAAGACAATGGGATTGGGGACAACCAACTCGGTGCAGCATGCTTCAGGAGTAAGCACCTAAATACACACAATGAATTGTAATTGGTACTCGGATGCAGAAATATCTCCACAGCACTGCAGGAGGCCTGCAAGGACATCTCTATACAGCTCATCTCAACATGGAAATTGATGGGACTGCCAATGGTGGGGGAGTAGGGCTGGAACAAGGTGTCACACACTGAATCCTATGCAGTCTACACTCTGAGCTGAGTCCTTTAGGCTAGCTGACAGTTTGGTGGGGGTGGGTAGAGACGGTGCAGCCAAAAAGAGGCTTTTCCCACAGACTTGTTGGGACTAGGTACTATTATGGGGCTTAGAGAATCAATTGGGTTCCAAGTTCACCTCTGATTATAGTTGATCTTTGGTGATGGCTACAAGTTTATGTTTTCCAAGTGGGGGCTTCACACAAGTAATATCCAACTAATACTGATTAGACTCAAACCAGGGTAGATGGATGCAAATTAATTTAAGAGCGACTGGAAAACACTAGGTATTGGGGTTCACTAGAGCAATAGACAGCGGAAATTTGTGAGGGCTGTGCTTTGAAGGTATGTACTTAGGTATGGCTGTGTCCCTGCAGGGAGTCAAATATGTTTGGAACCACAGAGAGCTCACTCAGGTATCCCCTAACCCATCTTTGACACATCATAATAACAGATCCCATTTCTTGTCCCGGAACCCTTCCGTAGAAAACTCTGTGTGTGTGTGTGGTATTGTACTTCCTATCTGGTATGGTGTTCACCACGGACTTTCATGATTTTGAGGCCTCTTTGATACTGAACAGATGAACTATGACATCTATCGAGATTCTAACCAGGACCCTTTTTAGGGTAGATGGCAAAGGAAATTGTGCACATGCTGAGCAGAAATCCCCAATACTTTTATTTCTCTGTGGAAGATGAAGCTTTGTGAACAGGAGAAAGGAGGAGAACATATACTACGGAACGTCCAAGAATCTCCAGACTACTTCAAGAGGTCCAGCACAAGAGAGAGATCCTTTTCCCCTGTCCCTAAACATCTGGGTTATAACAGCACTTTGTTTCCTCCTCAGTCCACTGGGCCTGAGCCTGGCTAATTTTTTACCTCCAGGTTTTAAGATAGGGTCTTCCCCATCTAGATTTTAGTCAACCATTTTACCTCAATTTCCTAAACACTAGGATTATATGTGCCTCCTACTGTGTCTGGCTGGCACAAAGATGTAGAACTTTTCCCAACTTTCTAGTCCCTCCATTTTCCTGGGAAAAATAAAATTAATTGTTAAACAATATCAGTCAGTAGTATTTGTTCACATAAAGCCACTGGAAGGGTGGTCTCTGGGTGGGGATGGAAGTGGGCACGTTAACACAAGAGATCTGATGGCAGTAGAGCGCTGGTCAGTTATGATCATGCGACAAAGGAACTTGTGTCAGATGGATTGGCCATGCAGCCAGCCCCTGTACATGAATGAGAAGTTCTGGCACTGAATGATCGGTCGGTGCCATGCTGGGCTGCAGGAAAGAGCAACATGAAGGCCTTGCATTCAGGATAATCCTTCTTCGGGTTCTGCAGCCTGCCGCTCTGGGGTCAGGTGATGAACACCAACAAGCACATTTGTTTGAGTTACAGAGTAGAGACAACAAAGTTCCCTATGTTCCACAGATGCCACACTGGCTCATATACTTGACCTGGAACTCATTGTAGTGTAAGTCATGGAATGCAGAGTCTCTATTGTGCCAATGACTCGGGTTCTTGGCTCAGGAGACAGAGACAGGAGGATCTCTGCAAGTTTGAGGTCAGCCTAGTCTACAGAGCAATTCTAGAACATGCAAAGCTACTGAGCCTGAGAGCTGTCTCCTCCTGTTTTATAATCCTCTTAGTTTGGAATGGAAGGTTTGCACCACTACTGCCTGGTTTCTATGACAAAGTTGTGTGGCTACTGGGAATAAAGATGGGCATCATTGCTGCCCTGTCTGGAAGGCTGGCCAGGGTGGCTGGTTTACTTTTCTGATCCTTAGGTAAGATTTATTTATTAAAATACAAAAGAAATGCCAGTACATAGGTGTAAGTAGTTAGTAATCATTAAAAATTAAAATCACATGTGATTTTACATGTTTGCATCATAAGTACGATGTAAAATATTTACCAATATGTGTGTGTACATGCATATATACAATGGTTAATAGAGACGTACGCTATTTTCTTTTAAACCATGGATGGTTAAATGCAGAACCTGGAAGTAAGAGGAGGTTAGAACATGGGGAAGCTGTAATACTTCTTAGAATTCTAACAGGAAATATGGATTGTGTTCTGAGAAGTGACAACTTCTGAAGTAGGGCAAAATTGTGACATATTCCATGGTCTTCTAAAAGATCAAATATGGCACTAGGGAGAAAGAACAGTTGGGAGGCAAAGACAACGCAAAAAAAGGCAGAGATGTGAAGCCAGGGTTCCTAATGTGCAGAGAACTGACTTCACGGTGGCATTGTTCCCCGCTGAGACACAGAGGATGGACTTTTAGCATCATGGAGATCTAAGTTCCCCAAGTTTGGAAGGGATGCTAGGACAATGTTAGATTAGATAGGAATAAGAGGGATCAGAATCCTGACTTTACCCAGATTCTCTCATTCACACTTCCTCCTTCCAGAGTCTACTTGAAGGGAGTATAATCGTTGAATGGGGCTGTGAGCAATTCTCTCTGGTGGAAGGAGCCAATGGGGGGAGGACGGCTAGGTTTCCAAGGGAATTTCCAGCCCATGACCCACTAATGCTTCTTTCCTAAATCTCCAAACATGTGACCTCCAAGAAATTCCTTTCTTCTATGTTCATTACGTAGACAGACCTATTCATAAGTTGAGAGGATCCCAGCCTCTCAGCAAGTTGAAGGTTCCACGATGTGCAGTCTACCTGACATCTCCTGATGTACTGCCATTCAAAGTATTTTCTGGTGCACATGTAGGAGAAAAGAGGTGGGGCTTCACCTTCTCCTGACTAGGCCTTCAGCCCTAGGAGGCCTGCTTGATTTCCCAGAGCTTGTAGCTTCAGCCTCTCACCTCTGCCAGGACCTTTAGGTCCTGTCATTCCCCATCAACTCTTTTTCCTGGTAAAGCTCTGGGAATTGAGTGAAAGAGTGTCTTTAAATTGCCCAAGAAAGAATCATAACAGAGTCCTAGGGCTTACAAAATGCCTTCTCTGAGAGTATTTTTGTGTTTCTGATGTATGAGACCAGGTCTCAATGTTGAGATGAATTGTTGGTGCTGTTTATATTTGTTAAGTTCTTACTATAAATTACTCCTACTAAGTCCATCTGCATGTGCGTGTGCGTTGTGTGTGTGCATGTGTATTTATGTATCTGTTTTTCAGGTCAGGTACATAGCAGGAGCCTGTCTCAACACAAACAAATAAACACCATACCTGCCCTTTTGGTGGTCACACCTTAAGTTTCAGTACTTAGTGAACTGAGGAAGGAGAATTGCCACTCGTTTCAAACAAGACTAAGGTGTCCTCTGAAAATCTGTGTCAAATGATTTCCCTTCCCCATAGGGTGCAGATTGGCATTCATTTTACTGTTTCCTAAACCTAATGCATGTCCACCCATTTGCTTGAGAATGCTAAAACCAATACCTAAAATGAAAAGCTAGGACTGATATTAGTACTTATTGTAGATTCTAACTCCAGAACCCTCAAGAGGACAACTTTTATCTGAGAACATTGTACTAAAAATAGTAAAAATTAATCTGTCTGTTAAAAATACTCTTGGATACTTTTTTGTTTAATACACAATGATATACTAACTAGAGCCTTGAGAAATTATGAGTAAAAATCTTTCTCAGAAAAAAATTTCTGATAGTAAACTCTAGACACCCAATACAAAAAGTCAGTGGTGTTTTTCTTGTTGTGTTTTAAGGAAGATTGAACAATGTTGCTTTTTATTTTTGTCACAAGCTCATAAAAATAAGGAATTAAAAAAGAATTAAACAATAAGCAAGCATGCTATGTTTGTAAATATATTTCTCATTTGTCTACTTAATATTTGTAAAAGTGATATAAATTACACATTATGATTACAAAACAAGTCGGCAGTAGGAGTTTTTGTTAAGTAAATATATATGTACCCCTACAAACTAATCTTGATATACAAGTCATGCAAAAAGGTTTCATCATGAGTGCTTACATTTTATCAAAAGACACAATATTAGTTATCCTACCAGTGCTACACATATTAGCAAGAGCACACCTAGTAGTTTGACTTATTCTAATAAAACAACTACAGAGACAAGCCTAAGCTCACCACAGGTTGACTTCACATACACTCTGGGAGCCAGCCCTATTTCACCTGCTGATCCTGGTTCCTCAAAACAGCCCTTTTGCAGTGCTTACTACCCATTGCTGCAAGCCAGTAAAATTCCACTTATATCAAGATTTTAGAAGACACATTTGATGTCACAGCAAAAGGTAAAACGCCATTACTAATAATTTTAAGTTCAATTTTGGTTTACCAATGATAGCATTTAGTTATAGCCAACTTTTCCTGAGACTGTTTTACAACTCACAATAACATATCTTAACATAGAGATAGTTCAGTCAATGTAAATTTCACATAAACCTCAAGTTTTGTTTATAGTCAGTTATGGACTAATTTATGTTTTGAAATATTAGTTCATCACTTGGGAGACAGAGTCAGGCAGATCGCTGTGAGTTTGAGGCCAGCCTGGTCTACAAGAGCTAGTTCCAGGTCAGCCCCATTCCACATTTTTATCAGGCCAGTCTCTTCAGGCTGCTGTGTAATGTGGTAAGATCAGTGGGTTCCATAACTGTGGGCCAACTGTCAAGCTTCTCTGCCAGAAGCAATACTATATGAAATAGCATGTTGGTGGATGTGATATTCTCTAAATCCATTGATGGTGATTTTGGCAGAGGCACTGCATGTAAGAAAGGCAAATCCATAAGCAGAATTAGTACTACTTATTTAAGGACAAAGAGTTGTCTTTTCCATGGAGGAAGAGGTTCAACCTGCCACTAGGTTGCTGGCTGGTCACCCCAGGGAATGGTGCCATATCTGGGACTCAGCATTGGACTCTGCTGTTGGCCGATCTACACTCAGCAGCAGCTGCAGCCAAGTCAGCTGTAGTGAGTGGAAGTCCATGCCTAAACCCCATCTATGTGCCACCATGGTCACTTTGTTCAGGGACCCATTGGGCAATGACATGAACAACTTGGAAAAGAGGCTGACTGTCCACAGAGTCATCCTATCGACTTGATCAATGAACTCCTTGTCAGCTGAAGTCACATTTTAGTGAGCATTTACATGGGATTTACAAGGATCTTCATACCCTTTTCCCATTTGGTGAGATCTATCCACGTAGTTCTTCCCATGTATCTTTTCTCACCAATTTTCCAATCATGCTCCTTCCAAGTCCCTGACCATCCTGTCAATCCATTGGCTACAGCCCATTAACTAGTAAGTAGTTGCACATTTGGCCATTTCTCCATCCAAACCATCTGTATAATGATGTGTACTGTGTGCACTTCTGTCCACTATGAAGATTTCCCCTCACCAGTATCTTTCATGGTTTTCCCAGAATGGGGCTATAATGCTGTAGCTGTCCACTTATGGGTGGTGCTTACATGATTGTTGAAATAAGGAGCGGCGGGGCTGCGTCCCCAACACCCCAGCCGCTTGGCTAGCTCATGCCCAAAATAACAACACGCAAACTGTATTCATTTAAAGAACTGCTTGGCCCATGAACTCTAGCCCTTACAGGCTAATTCTCGCACCTGGACTAGCCCATTTCTAATGATGTGTGTAAGCACCCCAAGGTGCCCTTACCGGGAAGAGTCTAGCCTATGTCCATCCTGTGTTGGAGTTGCCTGGGAGAGCTGAGCATGGCGTCTCTGCTCCCGAGCTGTCGGCTCTCTCCCGGAGCAGAGCAGAGTCTGACCTCATTTCCTCTTCCGCCCAGAATTCTATTCTGTTTCCTCCTCCCATCTATGCTCTAAGCTAAGCCAAGCAGTTTCTTTATTGCTCAGCCAATGAAATCAACAGATTGATATATGACACTCCCACATCACATGATGTACAGAACCATCAGTAAAACAGGCACTAGTCTTTTCTTCCTTAGTTGACCAATCATAGGGAACACCCCATGAGGCTATAGGTGCATGCTTGGCAGCAGAAGGTGTTGCAACAGGATTCGAAGCCATGGGCATTTGGACAACTTCTTCAGGTAGCTTGCTTGAGCCTTCTGGACCTGCCTAGGCCTGATGTCTTAAATACCACTATTTTTTGATTAGAGATTATTGCTGTGCACGGTCTACTTTAGGACTTTCAGGGTACGATAACATCTAGTTCATGAGAGACATTTGATATTGCATGGTAAAATGGTGACCCACTGACAAATATTCAGTTTCTCCAAGAGACCAGGATTACCAGCCTGTGCTCAAATGCCTGGCCATATATATTTTTAGAAAATGATTCCATGGGGACCAGGGGCAGACACTTGAATTTACTTTAAGAGATAGGATATTGTCCCATTTTTTCAATGCTCCTTTTCTTGTATGTTATTCAGTTTTCTTCTTTTCCTGTATGTGTGCGTGCGTGTGTGTGTGTAGACTATGTGGCACAGGCTTTAAACCTCAAAGTGATCTTCCTGCCTCTGTTTCCAGATTGCTGGGACTAAAAGAATGCCTTACCACACACAGCTTGAAAAATAATTTTTATTGTACAATTCTCCTCTTCTCCTGATGGCCCAGGAGGCCAGGAGACGGTATCAAACCCCTGATACTGGACTTACAGATTGTAGTGAGCGTCTACGTGCACTGAGAATGGAAGCTGGATTCGTTGAAAGAAGTTTTCGTGCTCTTAACTGCTAAGGTATTTTCCACCCTATGTTTTCTATTCTCAATTGTGTTTCTTGTCCAAGGCAACTTAGTCAGTATCAGACACCTGAGCCTAATTAAAAAGTGGAATTCTCCTCCATTCGAGAGAATTAGCCTCAGTCAGGGATTAGCTTCCAAAAGTCATCCAGTGTCCATTATCCATATTTATTCAGCCTACAAAAATGGAAGCAGCAGGTTGTACTCATGAATTTCAGCATGTTTATTCCCTGGTACTTAACAAGGAAGAAATTGGAAGGGTTTCAGAAGAAATGGCATGAAGAGAAAAAGAGTAAAAGCGATGTGATATCTCTTAATTAACAACATATGGAAATAAATTTTAAATAAAAAAGAGACATAAGATAGATGCTTCAGCAGTTCAGAACACTGTGTTGTTACAGAGGACTCGCATTCCTCTCCTAGAATCCACATGGTAGCTCACCATCTGCTGTAACTCCAGTCCCACGATCTCCTGCCTTGTTCTGGCCTCTGTAGGTACTGTGTACAGGCACATACAGGCAACATGCCATATAACTAAATTTTTTTTAAAAGTAGAATAAGAAAAGAATAAAATTCTTTATAGTGATGTCACAGCCCTGAGACAGACGGCAGCTAGGGTTAGTTAAAATGAATTCCTTCTTATCCTGCATGGAAGTAGCCACGGCCTTCTGCCAAGCCTGCCCGCTCAGAGGTGAAAGCAGATTGGTTCTGAGGTTAGTAGAGATCACCATTACCTTTCATCTAAAAGCAGAATATACAGTGCTCTTGGGTGCCTTTCTCTTGAGGTTTTCTTATTGTCTTCACTATCTTTTGCATCTGTGAGAACTGTGCCATTGGTACAGTTATCTTGAATTCAGAGCAAGGACCAAGACTGACAGACTGCAATGCTGCGCCAAAGCAGTTGACTTTTACTTGTGTCCTTTACTCGATTTTCAGGTATCTTTCCATCATTTTTATAATTTAAATGTTCCTGAAAGATTTTGATGCAAAAGTGTTCCTATGTCCCTAAATGTCTTTGATTTTAAATTGTGATCTCGTTCAGAAGTGGATTTGTCATCTGAGCTAGCTTAGCTCCAGGCAGAGCTCCACTTGACAACATGCGGGTTCCCTAAGTAAAATCCCCATGATTCCTCTGTTTAGGAAAAGCCTTGTTTTGAAAACAACTCCCATGCTCTCCTTGCCTCCTGAAGGTAGAAACTCCTTCTCATTTTTCTGCCTTGGATGTTGTGATACCTATTCTTGGTAGTCAAATTGATTACCTCTGAAATTAAAACCCACTGCTAGGGATTTTTCTTAAGATTTTGAAATTAAGACCCATATTTAATCTGGATCATTTGAGATGATAATATCCACATTTAGCACACCTTTAACCTCTGCACTCAGGAGGCAGAGGTAGTCACATTTTCTGAGTTTGAGGCCAGTCTTGTCTATGGATTGAGTTTCAGAGCCACCCAGATAAACCCTTTCTCAATAACACCAACCCCAACCCCCAAATCAAACAAAGAACAAAGTACATTTTAATCTGAATTGCACCTCCTGAAGCAACTGACTTATTTTAAGGATATTGAAGAAGGAATTTCTCTATTTTTGCTTGCTTCACCATTATTCCTTACCAAATTCTTTCTTTAAATGTTAATGTTGCAGGATGCTTTCACCTGTGTGACAGCAGGAGCTAGAAGCAAGATAGAGAGCATACATTTTACAGCTGCTTTTTACATTATTAGAGACCACACTCAATTGGGCTGATATCTTAAATGCTATTGGCTGAAGGGGTGGAATGTGGCTCCAAAAGCACCTCCTGCTTTTGTTTATATAAGAGTTTCAAACCCAATACAAAACTATATACAACAGGAACAGATATCAATTATAATTAGAATTACAAGCAGCATAAACAATATTAAGCAAGGAATGTATGCAAAATGTTTTAATAAACATTCTATCCTAGGAGTCTAAGTCTTTTATAAGAAATGGCTTGGCTAGATCCTAAGAGTACAGTAAATATGACTATAAAATCTTCAACCCCATTGAAGGCCTGATAAGGGAGATAATATTATTTGAGCAGGAAGAAAGTACAGTAAATCAGCTTCCAAATTGAGCAGTATATGGCAGAGACAATTAGCTATCTGAGTCATCACCCAAAGTCTCATTTTGTAACACTCAAGCAACCAACTTTGGCTAAGGCCTGGTGTAATTGACAATCCATTTTCAGAGGTAGAAAAATTTTCAGAACCATCTTACCCTGTCTAGGCAAGATTTGACAGTCTTTTCCTTGTGTCCTGCTTATCCTTATCTGGAAACCATGTATGTTGTCAGTGGTTGAGGTATGGGCAGTTTCTTGCCCAAATGTCAATTGTGCCAAGAAGAAAACAAGCTATAAGTGGAGTGTCTTTGGTGTTCAACATTCTCTTGGGAGTAGATTGATGCTGTCAGGAGCAACCATGCCTTGTGTCAACAGAACCCTAAGTAATTTAAACACCATGTTCTACAGATCCTTGAAGTGGTTGAAAATTGCCTATCTAGACAAAATACAATACGTGTCTAAAGGACCTAATTGATCTGAATGTAAACACAATAAACATGAACAACTATTGAGCAATAATGTTTAAAACCTGTTTAACTTAAAGACTAAAAATTCTTTCCAAATATTAAAGAATCAGTAAACAAATGTGCAACAAATGAGGATAGTGACTTCAAAATGTAAACAATGTATAAGTATGGCTTCTTCCATGTATGTGAAGATTACTGTGACACACAAGGCTTTACCCTATGGATTACGTTAATAGGGTTTCTCTTCTATATGGGTTCTTTCATGCTTTTGAAGATTCCTGCGACATGTATAGGCCTTACCACACTGATTACAATCATAGGGTTTCTCTCCAGTATGGGTTCTTTTATGCCTTTGAAGATGACTGTTTTGTGCAAAGGCTTTACCACACTGATTACATTCATAGGGTTTCTCTCCAGTATGTGTTCTTCTTACATGCAGTTGAAGAGATGGATGGTCTACAAAGGCCTTATCACACTGATTACATTCAAAGGGTTTCTCTCCAGTATGACTTCTTTCATGCCTGCGAAGAGTGCTGCGTTCTGCAAAGGCTTTACTGCACTGATTACATTCATAGCGTTTCTTTCCAGTATGGGTTCTTTCATGCATTTGAAGATGACTGTTTTGTACAAAAGTTTTACCACACTGATTACTTTCATAGGTTTTAGCTCTAGTATGGATTCTTTCATGCTTCCTAAGATGAGAGCAATATGCAAAGGCTTTACCACACTGACTACATACAAATGGTTTCTCTCCAGTATGACTTCTTTCATGCCCTCGAAGATTGCTACGAAATGCAAAGGCTTTACCACACTGATTACATTCAAAGGGTTTCTCTCCAGTATGGCTTCTTTCATGCCTGTGAAGACGATCACGATATGCAAAGGCTTTGCCACACTGATTACATTCATAGGGTTTCTCTCCACTGTATGTTTTTATATGCTTTTGAAGTGTACTGTGACTTGCAAAGGCTTTACCACACTGATTACATTCAAAGGGTTTCTCTCCAGTATGAGTTTTTTTATGCACTTGAAGAGTACTGGGATATGCAAAGGCTTTACTAGACTCATTGCATTCATAGGGTTTCAATCTATTTTGTGGTTTTTCATGCCTCTGAAGACGACTGTCACGTGCAATGTCTTTAACACATTGAATATATAAGGAAGTTTTCCCCCTAAATTGACTTCTTTCATTCCTGCAATGATAATGGCACATGTCAAAGAATAACCACATTCAATACATTGTTGAATATTTTCATTTGTATGAATTAATTTAAATAATTGGTTCAATTTTAAAAAGGAATTCTATCTTAAGGTTTTATCATTGTGTTTAAACTCATGTTGATCCCCTACATTAAGACTTGTTTTGCTGGGCAATGGTGGCGCACGCCTTTAATCCCAGCACTTGGGAGGCAGAGGCAGGGCGGATCTCTATGAGTTTGAGACCAGCCTGGTCTACAGAGCTAGTTCCAGGACAGGCTCCAGAGCCACAGAGAAACCCTGTCTCGAAAAAACCAAAAAAAAAAAAAAAGACTTGTTTTGCATCTATGAAGATGAATGATAATAACATCCATTATTACATAGTTCACATTTACAGAATCTTTTTTCTTTACGAGAATTTTCACATATTTGAAAAGAAATGAAAAAAAAAACTCAAAAATTTACCACCCTTATCGCACACATAGTTTTCTAGACTGTGAGTGATACTATATTTCCTAAGTAAACTATGTCAAACACAAGTTTTTACACAGTCCTAATACCACTAGTGTTTATAGCATTCCTAGCCCTATTACTTGTACACTTGTTCATCAAATTCAACAAGTATATGTACCATGAGGACCGCTACACATCTAATTGTTGTGAGAGAGAGGTATAGCTACTCTACCTTATGCTCACATGGCTTGTATATAGAGTAGCATATGATGTACCTACTAAAGGAATAATAGTTACCACATTTTTCCCAGTATAACTTTATGTCTTCATAGACTTGTGGTATCCAGATTTATGTTTCTGCATATTTCTGTATACCAACTGTCCCTTGATGCTTTACTCTGACTGCCCCCTCTCTAAAGTTAGCATAGTCACAAGTACAGGGGTTACATTAGCTTTTCTATGGACTATTAGTATAGTAGATAGTTTGAGAGATAAATTTATCACTTTTCAAAATGTATACCTTTTATTACATGAATAGTATTAAATAAATGGATTGACAATTCTACAACATAGCTCTTGTTGTATTATGATTCAAATGGTGATATAGGTTAAGGCATTGTTTCCTTAACTTCTTTCTTTAAAAAAAAATGGCCTGCAAATGCAGTTTGGTTACCTAAAATTGAGGTATATGATTCTGTGAGAATTTAATAAACATTGGTACACTTTATTATTTACATCGTTGCTTCTTTTTAAAACATTTAGGAAACTGCAAATTCTTCAAAGGTACATTCCTCTCAACTTATACATTGAAAATTACCTTTTATGTCTTCTAGTACTTTGCCAATGTTCTTTAATATTATGGTCTTCCCAATTATATCCTAAAATATAATGCCAGAAAATGTATGTTATGTAGTGAAATTTTTAAAAAAAATTTTAGTTACTATCTTCAGTGAACCTTACAACCATGCCTGACTTCTTCTTCTTCTTTCTCAGTCATATTACAAAAGAGCATCAGTCGCCAATGAACAGTTCTTTCCTGATTTTGAGTACTTTTTTATTTGATACAGGGTTTCTCTGTGTAACAGTCCTGGCTGTCCTGGAACTAGCTCTTGTACTTAACCCTTATTTTGATACATGAAAGAAAATTCTGTCTTACCTATAGTAGTAAGGTTTCCGTAGGTCTCCAGCATCACATCTTTGTAGAGATTCTTCTGGGAAGTATCCAACAAACTCCATTCTTCCCAAGTGAAGTCAACATGCACATCATCATATGTCACTGTATTCTAAAATATCCCAACAAACAAAAAGCATGATATTGACGACACTATAAATGTATACTTCTTTGACAGTATGGTCATAGAAATGTGGTGTTCTCTGTACTCACTCCATGGCACTGATATCATAGTTTAATCACCAAGTCACTTGAGAAGCAAACTAAATAGGAGTTTCCCCTGTCATTTCCGAACCCTTTGAAAGTGAGATCACCTTGCACAAGAAATGCCTACTAGAAAACAATGAAAGACACGTGAACAAATGAACAATACATGATACATGTGAGAGATGTTCTATAGATGATTAATTCCTAACTACAAAAGAAAAAAATAAGACAGTCAAGCTGGATGCCTTGGGTCATGCCTTTAATCCTCCTACCTCTCAGAAGTTGGAGGCAAGTATATCTGCCTCTCAGTTGAATGCCAGCATAATCTATGAAATCACTTCTAGGACGGTCAGAAATACATATTAACTCCCTGTTTACCATGAAAAATCAATCCAACAAACATAAAAGATAGAAAGAACTCAGAGTTTTTTCTGAATTTACTACAAAGAGCTATGCATTCACTCCAAATCTATATTCATATCCCAGAAACTTAAAGTGCCTCAATTTAAATTGTAAGATCAATAAGATCTTACTAAAAGGCACCGTGTAGTGGGTGGGTCTGTGACGGGAACAGCATGGGATAAAACCGGACTCTCTGATCATGGTGAACAATGAGGACTGATGAGAAGCCAAGGTCAATGGCAAGGGGTTTTGATCCTACTTCATGTTCTGGCTTGGTGGGAGCCTAGCCAGTTTGGATGTTCACTTTCCTANGGGGGAGGGAGAGAAGAGTGGGGGAGGGGGAGGGGAATGGGAGGCTGGGAGGAGGCGGAAACTTTTTTTTTTCTTATTCTCAATAAAATAAAAAAAATGAAAAAAAAAGGCACCGTGTACTCGAAAACTTACAAATAACCAAATAAAAACATTAGCAATATTTATGATGTTCACAAATAATCAACACTGTGCAGGAAATATGGTTCAACAGTAAAGAGCCCTCCTGGCCTTGCATACAGGAGGGCTCAAGGACTTACATGGCAGATCACAACTTTCCATCATTCCAAATTCGAGGTTTCTTGTACCATATTTTGATCACTGTAAGGACTAGGTACATACACGGTGCATATCCATGTACGGTGTGGAAAGTCCTTCTGTATATGTGTTGCTTTTATTGGTTAATTAATGAAACTAGTTTTGGCCAATGGCTTACCACAGTAAAGTCAGAAGGGAAATCAGAACAGAGATGGAGAGAGAGAGTAGGCAAAGTCAGGGAGAAGCCATGTTGATGCCACAGGAGACAGATGCCCCCACCAGAGACAGCCGGAAACTTGCCAGCAGGCCACGACCTCATGGTGATATACAGATTAATGAAGACAGGTTAGTTTAGGAAATAAGATCTAGCTAGAAGTACTCTTAAGCTATTGGCTAAATAGCACTGCAAATACTGTAGTTTCTGTATGATTACTTTGGCTCTGGGCATCTGAGCATGAATGAACACCTCCACCTAGAAACTGGCACCAATGTGACTGACTACATTCAGAAAGCCTGAGAGAGCTTGGAAAGTAATTCTAGGCAGAAAAAAATCCAACAACAGAGTTAAGCACCACTTCTTGGTAGCTGGTATTTATTTTATTTTTTGGATGGGCTCTATTTGCTGGTGGCAAACAGGGTGCCATGGGTCCTTTAAGAGAGGTCTTCCTGATTCAGTGGTAGCAGAAATACATGTGGCTTCAAAATGGTGGCTTCCTGGTTCATGCTGGCAGCACAAACTCTGGCTCTTTCAGGAAGCCAAGCACTAAAATGGGGTCTGTGAACAAGTGTTACACATTGCTTAAAGGTGACACAGTCCCACTGCAACCCTGAATTTGGTGCAGAGCGAATGGCTCCCAGAGATAGTGAACATGCTTCCTGGTCAACCAGCAAGGTACCAACTGGGAGCTGGAGTCTTTCCCCTCTGGCGGCTCCATGGTTTATCCACAGCTGCCATTTCCTTTTCATTAGCATTAAAAACTTTTAAAGATAATAAACTACTGTGTAATCTATATCTGGAAGTCTTAATTTCCACTTTCTCTTTATTAAGCATGTCTTCCAGAGAGGCAGATGAAGTGTTAACTAATTAATCTTTATCATTATAAATTGGAAATCAGATATCAGCGTTATCAGAGAAGCAGTGGAGAAGCCACCAGGGACTCTTACCTTTTCCATTCCGACATCCAAAAAACCCCCATGATCTTCTCTCATCCCAATTATACTTCTTCTTGTCTCCTATCTAACGATAGCCCTCCAAACCCCTATGCCATTTTTGGTCAGTAAATAGGTAAGCTCTGCTCTCCGACTCCAAACATTCTTCATTATCAAACTATGATCAAAATATCACACAGCACCCTGCAACCTCTCATGTGTTTCACTCTTGCAACTTCCATGCCCCTATGCAGTTCTCCATGGTAGATGCCTCATAGCTTGGGTATCTCAACATCACGTGGTCTGAAATGCAACCCAGCTTCGTCTTCACCATTTCGTGTAATGAACACTTACAATCTCTTCTTCACTGGAGCTCTGACTCTGCCAAACATAGATGGGTACAGAAGAAGAACCCATGACCTTTACATTTTACAACTTTCTTGTTTTCTGTATCAGTATGACAAAGGTGATCCTGCCAAGATTTGATGGACCACACCAAGTTTGGGCCAAATTTGCTGCAAGTTCTGTATGATGTTGTTCCTGGAACAAGAAATTACTTTACATACTCCTTCCATAAATTAAGGGCTTAACTAGAAGCAGTCTTACACCTGGAGCATGTTCCTAGGCTTCAAATATACAGTCAGGCTCTAAGCTTTGATGGTACTGAAATTCCTGACAATGTCTGCACCTTTTTCACCACTGGACTGCCATCTGAAACTACCTAGTGTTTTTCTTAACAAAACACTTTTCTGATGTGGGATTTCCTTCTGCATGCTGTGAATATGTGTTGCTTTTATTGGTTGATGAATAAAACTGTTTGGCTGGTGACAGGACAGAATATAGCTAGCTGGTAAATCTAAGTGGATACAGAGAGAAAAAAGATTAAGTCAAGACTCCAAGAGGCAGAGGAGAAACAAGATGTGAGATAACAAGCCACGAACCATGTGGCAAAGCATATATAAAAGTGGATTAATTTAAATGTAATAGCTAGCCAATAATAGTTTGAGCCATTGCCCAAATATCTGCAATTAATATAAGCCTCTGAGTGGTTATTTGGTAGCTGGCAAACAGGAGAGAAACTTGCAGCTGCATTTTTTATTTCTTTCTACTTGTTTCTTTTTTACTCTAGACCTGAATGAGCCATCAGTAATAACCATCGAATAGAAGCAATATTTTGTATAAGAAATCAGTCTATTCCTTTTTAATTCTGCCTTGCTCACTTTCTTTGGACATTGAGAGAATAACAAATATTGGGGCAAAAATATCACACAAATGATCTCTAGACAAAATTTTCATGAAGTCTTCTAAGCACCTGTGCTTACTTACCAAGCTACAAACATCTTATGGGGCCACAAGGAAGAAAGCCAGACATGGGCTGGAAAGGCTATGACTGTCTTGAGAGCAGACTCTTTATTCCTTTTCTTTTCTTGACCCTTTTTTTATTATTGCTTAAAAAAAAAAAACCGATCCAAATTCCCACTCTCTCCCCTCCTCCCATTACCCTCCCAATCCAACCACAGACCCTCGAACACCACCCCCTCCAATCCTAAAGACAGCAATGCACCCCGTCCTGTGGAAAGTCCAAGGCCCTCCCTACATGTTGAGCAAGGTATACATCCAAGAAGAATAGGATCCCAAGAAGCCAGCACATGCAGTAGACTAGACAAATCCCAGTGTTACTATCAGTGGCCCCTCAGTCAGCCCCAACTGTCATCTAGAGGGACTTGTTTGTTTCCATACTCATTCACTCCCAGTCCACTTGGAATTGGTGAGCTCCCATTAGCTCAGACACACTGTCTAGGTGGATGAACACATCATGGTCTTGAATTCCTTGCTGACTCTTTATTTCTTTATCAGAAACAGAAGAAAATGGAAATTTCTATGATCCATAGAGTTGTAGTTTCCAGGATACAATAAAGTTTGCATCCTCTACCACATATACAAGATTAATGTCAAAGTCCAATTGTCCTTTTAAACTTTCATGATTCGGGGGCTGGAGAGATGGCTCAGCAGTTAAGAGAATTGCCTGCTCTTCCAAAGGTCCTGAGTTCAATTCCCTGCAACCACATAGTGGCTCACAACCATCTACAATGATGTCTGGTGCCCTCTTCTGGCCTGCAGGCATACATGCACATAGAACACTGTATACATAATAAGTAAATAAATAAATATTTTAAAAAATGCTTTCCTGACTTTTTGGTTACTAAGGGATCATACAAAGAAGCACAAATCAGCCTGAATATTTCACTGCCTGAAGGAATGCAACAGTCTGTCAGGACCTTGGAGGCACATTGTGTCTCAGAAACCCCAGATTTAACCTGAAACACCCATGACACTGGTCTCTCAAGGCAGGTAGGTCAGGTCAAAACCATGGTTCCCTAGAGAGCCTATTGCCCACTAAAATCCTATGACATTGACCTCCACTGTCCATCATTCAACATTCCCTTCTGCTTTGTCCTACGAGAAGAGCTGATTAAGCTCTTTGTCCAGCTCTCTATGGCTTTTGCCATCTAAAGTTCTGATATCTTCAGCATTCTTCCAGGAATTAACATTCCCAGGAACCTAGCAGCAACAAAATCTCCTTTGAGTCCCATGTTTGTTCCAACTTTCTTCTCTGTTGCTGTTATTAAATTATCTAACCAAAAGCAACTCAGGTAATTAACAGGTTTATTTGGTTGCTACTCCTATTTTACAATCCCTCCTTATGGGAGTTTAGGATAGGAACTCAAGCTAATACCTAAGAGCAAAACATGTAGAATCATTGTTTTTGGCTTTCTCTCTTGCTTTGTCACTGTCTTGTGCACAGCCTGGGTCTCCTATCCATCCCTGGTTTGCTTGGTCAAGATATTGCCAACTCTATGGAAGAGAGAGTTCAAAATCAATACAATCTCTCTCAGACACATTAATCAGATATTGTGATCTAGGCATACCCTCAATTGGTGTTCCCTCAGGTCACTCTAGGCTATGCCATGTTGATAGCTGAGGCTATTTAGGAAAAAGAGACAATAATATACGAGAAGGCTTTAAAGATCCAAAATCAATGGACTAATCATATCCATCACATAGGCAGAAAAAACACAAGCATGAAGACAGATATGCCAAGAAATGGAAAAAGGCAAGCATCTATGATCAAGAAGAAAAACCAAAACTGTCTCACTTCCCAAACCAACACAAACTCAAGGACCTCATAACATGAGAAATTTTCTGAACAGAAAATTGGTGAGACCATTATTTTTCTGAATATTAACAATATACTTAGATAACAATTAATAAAATAACAACATAAATGGGCACCACTGACAAACAACAACACAAAGACAGACGTACAAATACATAGTATGGTTCCTTAAATAAGAACTACAAGTTTGATACAAAAATAAAACCCCAAGAAGCCGGGCGATGGTGGTGCACGCCTTTAATCCCAGCACTCGGGAGGCAGAGGCAGGCAGATCCCTGTGAGTTTGAGACCAGCCTGGTCTACAGAGCTAGTTCCAGGACAGGCTCCAAAGCCACAGAGAAACCCTGTCTCAAAAAAACAAAAACAAAAAACAAAAAAAAAGTTAAAAACTTCCTCTTCATTTAAACAGAAAAGAAGAATGGTGTAGGAAGTCCTTTGGTATATGTGTTGCTTATATTCATTAATGAATAAAGGAGCTACTTTCTGCTAATCGCTTAACAGATTATAGCATGGGAGAGAGAGAGAGAGAGAGAGAGAGAGAGAGAGAGAGAGAGAGAGAGAGAGAGAGACAGAAGCCAGAGTCAGGGACAAGCCATGAAGCCCCACAGGAGACAAATGAGAGATGCCGAATAGAACTTTACTCAATAAGCCACAGCCATGTGGCAATACACAGATTAATAGAAATGGGTTAACCAAAGGTTTAGGAGCAATAGGCTTAACTGATTGGCCAAGCAGTGGTTTAAATAATATAGTTTCTGTGTGATTATTTCAAGTCTGGGCAGCCAGGAACAACTATCAGCCTTCAACACAAAAGTCCCATCACCTAGAGCTCTCCCTGAAGATGGAGTTGATGTCTTGCTGTAGTTCTGCTGTCCCTTACGCCCCCTTGTGGTTTAAGGTAAATCCAGCACCACTGATGCAGAATTCGAAAGCAACATAGAGGAATAATTTAAAATCTGTTTCTTGCCACATGGATTATGGCACAAGATTGTGCCCTATCTACCTACCCAACACCATGCACCCTTGAAAAATCCCCACAGATCTGAAATTCCTTTTTTCCTCCTGAAATTTCTTTTATCTCCTGGAACTAAACTTCACTAAATCCTAGCACTGTGGCTGTAAGTAGCAGAAAGTTAAAAGCATAATAATCATTCAGTGATGAAAGATGATCCACATCATCCTTCTACCAGTTTCTAAAGTATTTCTAACATGTATAAGACAAACCTGAAAATGGAATGCAATACTCAGAACTACTAGGAACCAGCCCTTCAGTTTTCCAACCTGTCTTCCCACTGCACACCAAAACCAGTGTCCATGAGTACACACTGGACAGTAGTACTACCAGCAATATCTTCCTAAGCCAGGGCTACAGAGTCCCCCCTCCCAGGAAATCCATACACAGGGAGACTCAGAGGACAAGGGCCACTGCCCAGGTCACCACATGGACCCACAGATCCGCGGTCTGGCTTCTGATCCATCCAACCCCGGCAGAAATGACAGCACATCAGACTTGCTGTGAACATCCCACACACACCGTGGTCTTATGGTCTTCCTTACAACTCACTGCAGCAGAGGCACAGGAGAATCCAGAAAAGAACCAGTGAGCTACCTGCCACTAATACTCCTGATTGAAAACCCTCCCCAGAATTCCTTATTGGCTAGGGCCACCCAGCTGATCCTCAGAATATGAACAGCTCCACTAGTGGGTGATCAGAGATCAAATGACTCAGACAGCACTGTCCTTCCAGCTCTGCCCTGCCAGCCCAGCAGACAGAACCCTTGTCTAGAAAGTTTGGGTTTTAGTAGACATTCTTTTACTCTCCAGGAGCCCATCCTGGTTTTGTCTAAAGCACAGGGTTCTTTATGTGTGCTTTCTATTACTCACACAGTTTCCAGTGCAGCCATCCCAATGCTTATACCTAGGAAATCATGCACACAAACACAGGTCACATTCAAACAGTAACTGTTGTTACTGTGTAACTGTTGTTAAAGCAAAACAGGCCCTGAATTAGAAACCAGTGAAGGGTCATGGTAGGGTTTGGAGCCAAGAAAAAGAATGTGGATATGACAGAGTTATAATCTTAAAATTTATTTTGGAAAGTTGAAACAGGCTTTATGGTCATGTGCTTAAGAGACACATATTAGAGTATATCAAAGATTTATTACACCTTTCCTCGAAGGTCAGTCCTTTACCCAGATTCTTGATTTCCCTGGTCTGTGGACTGCAAGAAATGGCCAATCAAGACATTTATGGAACATTTAAAATTGACTGCCAAAGCTGGGCGATGGTGGCGCAGGCCTTTAATCCCAGCACTCGCGAGGCAGAGGCAGGCGGATCTCTGTGAATTCGAGACCAGCCTGGTCTACAAGAGCTAGTTCCAGGACAGGCTGCAAAGCCACAGAGAAACCCTGTCTCGAAAAACCAAAATAAAATAAAATAAAATTGACTGCCAAATTCCACATTGCTAATCTCAACTACTGCTGAAGAAGGAAAGCTCTCACCCTCTGTTCTTCCTCTCCCTTTCTGTGCTGTGATTCCCATAGCTTCAAAGTTGGTCAATGACCTCAATTCTTGCATAGGTCCCTCTTCAATTTAAGTCCCCAATAAAAACCAGATAGGCTAGAGGTTACTCAATAGCTGGTCTACTTTCCCTTCTCACCAAATGAACAGTCACGGCCCCGCCTAGAAGGAGTTACAGGACTGTCTTCTTGGCACTGGGCACCAGAGCCAAGGTTAGGTGCTAAAAGCAATTTTCAGCTGGGCAATGGTGGCACATGCCTTTAATCCCAGCAGAGGCAGGTGGATCTCTGTGATTTTGAGGCCAGCCTGTTCTACAAGAGCTAGTTCCAGGACAGGCTCCAAAACCACTGAGAAACCCTGTCTCGAAAAACCAAAAAAAAAAAAAAAACCAAAAAAAAAAAAAAAGAAATTGGGCACCAAAAGATCACATAATCCAATAAAAAATGGAGTACAGACCTAAAAAAAGAACTCTCAACAGAGGAATCTAAAATGGCTGAAAAACACTTAAGGAAATGTTCAACATCCTTAGTCATCAGACAAATGCAAATCAAACCAACTCTGAGTTTCCTTCTTATACCTGAAAGAATGGCTAAGATAAAAACACTGATGACAACTTATGCTGAAGAGGTTGTGGGGAAAAGGGAACATTTCTGCACTGCTGGTGGGAATGCAAGCTGGTACAACTCCTTTGGATGTCAGTGTGGCGATTTCTCAGTAAATTAGGAAACAACCTTCCTCAAGACCCAGTAATGCCACTTTTGGGTATATATCCAAAGCATGCTCAATCATGCCACAAGGACATGTGCTCAACTTTGTTCATAGCAGCTTTGTTTGTCATAGGCAGAAGCTGGACACAACCTAAATGCCCCTCGATTGAAGAATGGATAAGGAAAATGTGGTACATTTACACAATGGAGTACTACACAGCAGAAAAAAATAACGACAGCTTGAATTTTGCAGTGAAGAGTCCATGAATAAAATAAAAATGTAGATTCCAAAAATAAGAATGTAAAAAAAAATATAAAGTTCTAAGTCTAGGAGAACGAGAACAGACTGTCAGCAGCTTTCTCAGCAGATCAAGAATCATTCATTCACAGTGAGCTATTTTCTCAGATGCTTGGGAAGCTTAGGTCATTTTACAACTGGCTGTTATATTTACAAGGCCAGAGCTTCTCCCTACAAATTGAGAGTAGTATCCTGGCCATCCCTAGTAAATGACAGATGTGAACTGAGTTAACCTTTAGGAGACAGAGATATGTCACCTTTGGGTTAGACACTGTTTCCATTATGAAAAACTGGCGCCACTAGAGGACAGGCATAAGACTCCAATTTACACCTGGAGGTACTGGAGACAGTGGACAAATACAATGGGTTAATTGATGAGCCCTGCTAACAGAGGCTGTAAAGTATGGCAGTCAGTATCTGAGTTTTACCTTGAGATAGTGTGAAAAGCTTTCTGCTATCTCCTAAATTCTCAGCCTAAGAACCAGTTAATCCTAATTTATTAACCTTCTAGTATGACTAGCAGTCCCTTTCTGACTAATTGCTAAAGACATATGTTTTGTCGCAATAAGTGACCTCCGTTGTAATCTCTGAAACATATTTCATGATGGCTGCCCAGTTACCCACCGACATTAGCACTCACTCCTCTCTACAGTCTCAGCTGACCAACCCAAGGGTCAGGGCAAGGTTGTAAATATTCCTTTGTTCAGAGCTAACGCTTGGTGTCCCTACTATAAAAAGTGGGTTCAAAAACCTGCCTTTCACCACAGTCTAACAAACACCATCTCTGGCTGTGGTCTCAGCTAACTGATAAGCTTCTGTGCCCCGCGTTGTTTTATTTTTACTTTTTATTTTTAAGTTTGCTTCTGTTTTTCCTAGGATCTGGTTTCTGGAATAAAGTTTGCTTCTGGTTTATTAGATTTAGTGGTGTTCTCATCTTTGCCCGCCCCCCCCCCCCCCCCGACCCACCAGCAGGAAAATGGAGGGAACTAGAAAACGTTATTTTGAGTGAGGTAACAAAGACACAGAAAAAAAAAATAAAAAAATTATCACATGTACTCACTCATGGGTGGTTTTGTAACATAAAGCAAAGAAAGCCAGCTTACAAACCACAATCCCAGAGAATTTAGACAACAATGTGAACACTAAGAGAGACTTACATAGATCTAATCTGCATGGGAA
Organism: Alexandromys fortis; assembly: GCF_014885135.2. Classification (NCBI taxonomy): domain Eukaryota; kingdom Metazoa; phylum Chordata; class Mammalia; order Rodentia; family Cricetidae; genus Alexandromys; species Alexandromys fortis. Next base: position 19,738,904 of record NW_026067910.1, read on the forward strand.
GTAGAAAGTAAAAAAAGACAAGATCTCCTGAGTAAATTGAGATTATGGGGACCTTGGGCGAGAGCTGAACGGGGGAGGGGAGAAGAATTGAGGGGCGTAGAGAAATATGTAGAGCTCAAAAATTTCAATAAAAAAAGAAAAAATACATTAAGTTAAAATACGAAGTGCTGAACATCTAGCAAATAGTGGGGAAAATAGGCCTCTCTGAGTTTAGTAACCTGTTCTCCATGAATACACGTAAAGCACGTTGATGTTTTACACACAGCTCCCTGCGCCCTATGCTCTCAGTATAGAGTCCACAGAGCTAAGTTATTCAGAGGCTTACTCCTAGGTCCAGGGAGTTGCGATGACCACCTGGACCTCACAGGACAGGGAATATGGCTGCAGGTTCCAAACCTGATACGGGGAGGCGTCACCACACTGGCTCCTACACCTCACCATCTTCTCCTTCCCATCTGGGGACAACAGCCCCTACTCACCATGTCGTGATCTCCCAGCTTGCCCAAGCTTTCCGCTCAGCTCCCTGTAGTATAACTAGCAGCACAACACACAAAGCCACTAGTGCCAGCTCCTCTTCAAAGCCAAGCCTAAAACCAGTGCAGGAAGGGCCCTGCACAACTTCTGACTGGCAGGTTGTCTGGAGGACCTGATTGGCCAGTGAGACCTGAGTGACAAGAACACCTTGCATGAGGTTAGGTTGTGCTTAAAGTCACAGCACAAGGGTTCTTGATCCTGCCTTCCACACCGGACAAAGACCTTTTCTGGATCAGCAGAGAAATGCATTTCAATAGCAATTGCCCCTGGATCCAATAGCTAGCAGACCCTGCTATCTTCCTGCAGTCCACAGGCGCTTCCCCTTCTTCCTCCTGAACACAACAGGTCTAGCTAGCTTGTACAGCCCACTATACTACACTGTCACACAGGGGGAAGCATCCCGAAAAATTAACATTAAAGAGATATTGAAGGACACAAGGAAATGTTTGCCCTGTGCTTTCCTGGTGAGGTTGTCTGGGGGAATTCAGACAACCAGGAAAAGCAGGAACCTGACCTCAAACAAGATAATAAGTCTTTCTCCAATCAGAAGGCTGGTGATGGCTCTGTTGCTTTAGTAGTATTATTCCTGAAACTCAGAACAAACTCTTGACAAATGAATAATAATAATAAAAAAGCAATCTTTGTGCAAAGTTGACTACTTAGAGAATAATGGAGCTAGGCTTAACGTGTTTATGAACACTATTGTTTGCTAGCACATCTTCTTCAGTGAGAAGGTGATCAAAAAAAACCACAGCTGCATTATTCTAGGGTGTTTTTGGTGTTATTGAGAAAGGGTTTATCTGGGTGGCTTTGGAACTCATTCCATAGACCACGCTGGCCTCAAACTCAGAAAATGTGACTGCCTCTGCCTCCTGAATTATGAGGTTAAAGGTGTGCTAAATGTGGATATTATCATCTCAAATGATCCAGATTAAAGATAGGTCTTAATTTCAAAATCTTAAGAAAAATCCTTAGAGGTTTACCCAACTCTGTGGGTTTTAATTTCAGAGGTAATCAATTTGACCACCAAGAATAACCATCACAACATCCAAGACAGAAAGATGAGAAAGAATTCCTACCTACAGGAGACAAGGAGAGCAGGGGAGTTATTTCCAAAACAATGCTTTTCCTACACAGAGGAATCATGGGGATTTTACTTAGGGAATCTGCACGTGCTCGTGTGGAGCTCTGCCTGGAGCTAAGCTTGCTCAGATGACAAATCCACTTCTGAACAAGATCACAATTTAAAATCAAAGACATTAAGGGACATAGGGACACTCTTGCATAAAAGTCTGTCAGGGTCATTTAAATGAAAAAATGATGAAAAGAAATACCTGAAAATCAAGTAAATGACACAAATAAAAGTCAATTGCTTTGGTGCCAAAGCAGTCTTGTCAGTCTTGGTCCTTGATCTGAAAAATAACTTTACCAATACCACAGTTCTCACAGATGTAAAAGATAGAGAGGACAAATAAGAAAACGTCAAGAGAAAGACACCTAACAGCACTGTATATTCAGCTTTTAGATGAAAAGTAATGATGATCTCTACTAACCTCAGAACCAATCTGCTTTCTCCTCTGAGCAGGCAGGCTTGGCAGAAGGCCATGGCTACTTCCATGCAAGACCAGAAAAAAATTCATTTTAACAAACCCTAGCTGCTGTCTTTCTCAGGGATATGACATCACTATAAAGAATTTTATTCTTTCCTTTTTACTTTTTTTTTTTTTTTTTGGTTTTTCAAGACAGGGTTTCTCTGTGGTTTTGGAGCCTGTCCTGGCACTAGCTCTTCTAGACCAGGCTGGCCTCGAACTCACAGAGATCCGCCTGCCTCTGCCTCCCAAGTGCTGGGATTAAAGTCATGTGACACCACCACCCGGCTTTTTCTATTTTTTTTAAATTAGTTATATGGCATTTTTCCTGTATGTGCCTGTACACAGTACCTACAGAGGCCAGAACAAGGCAGGAGATCGTGGGACTGGAGTTACAGCAAATGGTGAGCTACCATGTGGGTTCTGGAAAAGGAATGCGAGTCCTCTGTAACAACACAGTGTTCTGAACTGCTGAAGCATCTATCTAATGCCTCTTTTTTATTTAAAATTTATTTCCATAAGTTGTTAATTAAAAGATATTACAACACATTTCCTCTTTATCTCTTCATTCCATCCCTTCTGAAATCCTTCCAATTTCTTCCTTGTCAAGAACCAGGAAATAAACATGCTGAAATACGTGAGGACAACCTACTGCATCCATTTTGTTGGTTGTATAAATATGGATAATGGGCTGGGCACATTGCATTGGATGACTTTTGGAAGCTAATCCCTGACTGAGGCTAATTCTCTCAAATGGAGGAGAATTCCACTTTTTAATTAGCATCTGGTGTCTGATACTGACTAAGTTGCCTTGGACTAGAAACACAATTGAGAATAGATAACTTTGGATGGAAAATACCTTAGCAGTTAAGAGCGTGAAAAATTCTATCAAAGAATCCAGCCTCTATTCTCAGTACATGTAGATGCTCACTACAATCTACAATCTACATCTCCAGTATCAGGGATTTTGATACCATCTCCTGGCCTCCTGGGCCATCAGAAGAGGAGGAGAATTGCATAATAAGAATTATTTTTCAAGCTGTGTGTGGCAGGGCATTCTATTAGCACTAGCAATCTGGACACAGAGGCAGGAAGATCACCTTGAGGTTTAAAGCCTGTGCATCATAGTCTAAACACACACACACACACACACACACACACACACAGGAAAAGAAGAAAATTGAATAACATACAAGAAAAGGAGCATTGAAGAACTGTGACAATATAATACCTCATTAAAGTAAATCATTTTCAAAAATATATATGGCCAGGCATTTGAGCACAGGCTGGTAATCCTGGTCTCTTGGAGAAACTGAATATTCAACAGTGGGCCACCACCTTACCAAGCAATCTCAAATGTCTCCCTTGACATTGGATTCTCCCAAACTCAAAGACAGAATGGCAGAGTGGGATCAGAAACTGGACTCCAATGGCATCTCCCAGGCTGCCCTGTGCCTTCAGGAATCACACACTGCTTTCCTCTCACAGGAGATCATGTTACTGGGCACCGGTTACTCAGGGCTCTTCAGAAAGACAGACCCAACAGGATACATGGGAGCTACAAGAAGTCACCTGTTCAGGAGTGTTGGGGGATCTGGCTCAAGATTAGAGGCTGAACCATCTCAGAACAGGCTGCCTATAATGCCTATCATCAGATACCCTGCAGGCTTGGCTGCTGTCAGGACTCAGCCCAAGTCTCCAGACCCCAATGTCAAGGATAAAGCCATGAGGTGTAAGCAGCTGCTCATATGCTTTGGAGTCCCAAGTCTGGAAAGCTTGAGTTCCTGTTGTCCAAGGGTAGGGAAAACAATCTTCACGCCAGGAGACGGATGGAGATACATGTTCTGTCTTGGGCCAGAATGGGTATGTTGGATCCAGGGGGGTTATGCAAAGATAGGGACAGACCACCAAATCTAATAAACCAGAAGCAAACTTTATTCCAGAAAACAGAATCCAGGAAAAAATAAAATAAAATAAAAAATCTCCATGGGGCACAAAAAGCTTATCAGCTAGCTGAGACCACAGCCAGAAATGGATTTATGTTAGGCTGTGACAATGGACAGTTTTTGAACCCAGCTTTTTAGAGTAGGGGCACCAAGCATTAGGTCTGAAGAATGGAAATTTTACAGTCTCAAGGGAAAACTTAGTTACAGATTGTCTTACTTTACAATCCCCATTACCAGAGCTTTTCAGTTACACTAGTGTTTGCACTTAATCTATTGTCTTCCTCGGTACTCCCAGATGGTGTTTGCTGAAGCCCGTGTCCTCTCCTTTGATGCTGCCAGTTTCCCATAGCAGGGATCATGGGTAGCCCAGAGGTCATGTATCTATTTCCTAGATTGACTCAGCTCATATCTGTAGACTAGCTCTCAGTTTGCAGAGAGATACATTGACCTTGTGAATAGAGCTATGGGTTGTAAAGCAGAGTAACCCACTGTTGATACTTAATCCTCAAGGTGCTGACGGTCTGTTCGCATTCTCCTAGGCTTACAACTTTGTCTTTCCTTATTTCTACATTCCTATTTCTGGAATCAACATTTTTGTATTATTACTCTTGGACCCTTTAGGTAGTGTCCATCTCCTGTGGCGGGTGTCCCTTTTCCATTTAACCCATCAGCCGCCATACACCTCTCTCCTCTGATATGGTCCCCACAGTAGCTACCCAGTGCAACTTTCCCCACGTGCTTCTTGACACAGTCACATTGACCCTAAAGGCCACGTCAGTCATAAGAATTCATGACTCTGAATTTTCACCTTACTACCATCTCATCTTTCAGATGAAGAATGTCAGACACATAGAAACATAGCCTCACTGAAGACTTGACTGTGGCACCTCTAGCATACCACTTGGTTTTTGTTTGTTTGTTTTTTGTTTTGTTTTTAGTTTTTTTGAAAAAGGGTTTCTTTTTGCTGAGCCCCTCCTCCAGGGTTGGGATCTGGGACTGGGTATTTTTCCCACAACAGCCACATGTTCCATATGCCTGAATGTGATTTCTACAGCATGATCTCTATGTACACCACCAGCTTCAGTTGGTAAATTTCCCCCATTCTGGTCAGCTTAACTGTTTCTCTGAACCCGAGGAATTGACCATTGAGCTCCCGAAAATCTTCTGGTGTTCCTAGAAATGGGGGGACTGCCCCCAACCATGGTCTTTAAGACTATAGTTGTGCCCTTTGCTGAAATTCATCTCTGGATTGCTTCCCTTAGCTAAAATTGTGTTTGGATGACCTGGGGCCAGTCCTCCTGAGACTGGGGGCACAGAGTCTCTCAGATTCTTCTTTCTCTTTTCTTTCCCCCCCCCCCACCGTGTTGTCTGTTTTGTTTTTGTTTTGGTAAAGGCTGCTCAGAGTGATCTCTGGCCTCTCCGGCTTCCTAGTTGCCCTGACCGGATCAAGTCAGGCAATAGCACCCCACCCGGGTCTTGCAGTGTTCACACCAATTTACATCCCACCTATAGAGGAAGAGATGTCTCCCTGTATTCCTTGTGGTGTCACCATTTCGCGGGTTTTCACAGTTTCAGCTACGGGTAGCAAGCCATCCATGTCCATTCCCCTTAGGATGGACGCCTTTTAGAGGCCCTAAAACCACAGACCTTAAAGCCCTACTTCTTCACTCCTTCCCTTACTCCACCAGTGTCCTGCCAGCTCCACTTTTACAGGACTTTTCTAACTACTGTCAGTGCACAGGCCAACGGAAGGAGTTTCCTAAAACTGTCCCTGCTACTGCTACTGCTGCCAATAAGATTGGTTGGATCCATGAGGCAGCTGTTTTCAATTACAGCCTTTTGCTCACCACCGCAGGTGTGGCATGGTGGCTCAGCAATAGGGCAGATCCTACCTCTAGGTCTCTCTTATTATTAAATTTAAAGTCCCTGCAGCTCAAAAATTATGGCTTTTCCATACAACATGTGACTGCTGCCATTTTGACTAAGGTCAAGTGACCTTACCATCATCTTAATTGAGGTCAGGTGACCTTACTGACATCTTAACTGAGAGTCAGGTCAGGTGACCAAGTCCTGTCATCTTTACTGAGGTAAACCCTGCCTGGTCCCCTGGTTTACTTATGTTTTTGTCTCTAAATTTCTCTTGATGACTCTGTTGCATGTGTGTTTTGCACAGTGGCATGCCTTTGATAGGGCCTACCAAGAGCACCCACTTCACCCAATTCCTGTTTGCTCTGTGTGTATGTTCATACATGTAACTTAAATGCATCTATGTTTACTGTTAAATGTTATAATTGTCTGTTCATTGTATCTCATTACAGACTACAAAGCAATAAGTCTCATGCTTTAAACTGGCATGTACTTTTAAGTCTTTTACAAAAATACTTTATATTTAATCCAACCCTGATTTACCTGTTGAGAGCCAATACAGTCAAGCTTAGACCCAGCTCTCCAGGCAGATTCTATACAGTAGTTACACCTGATAAGTAGTCCTTAACTGCTCAGAGATCTGGGGAATATGGCATTTAAATATTTAATTATTAAAAAAAACTTTTCATAACAAAAAGAGACAGGTTGGCTCCTAGCAGCCACACTCTACTTCCTCCAAAGAAGACAGAAGACAAATGGGCACAGAAAAACATCCTTTTGCAATTCACTTCAACTGCCAAACACTGCCCACTGGGCAAAACTGCCTTTTATCTGAGCCAGGTGGTGGTGGTACACTCCTTTAATCCCAGCATTCAGGAGGCAGAGGCAGACAGATCTCTGTGAGTTCAACGCCAGCCTGGGGTACAAGAGCTAATTCCAGAACAGGCTCCAAAGCTATAGAGAAATCCTATCTCAAAAAAAAACAAACAAACATGCCGGGCGATGGTGGCGCAAGTCTTTAATCCCAGCACTCGGGAGGCAGAAGCAGGCGGATCTCTGTGAGTTCGAGACCAGCCTGGTCTACAGAGCTAGTTCCAGGACAGGCTCCAAAGCCGCTGAGAAACCCTGTCTTGAAAAAACAAAACAAAACAAAAAAACCAACAACAACAACAAAAAAACCAACCAACCAACAAACAAAAAAACCAACATACCTACCAAAAAAAAACTGCCTTTTAATCTAAACTGAAGATCTCAAGATGTGGACAGAATCAGTGGAATCGACAGCCTAGCTGCTCAGGTCAAGGTAGGCTTGTCTTCCTAAAGATTTCTTACCCCACAGGATCTTCTGGAGCTTGGCAGGCCCTACATTAAACAGCAAAAGGCAAATGCGACCTTCAGTGACCATGGAGGACCCTGAGGAGTAGCTCAAGGTGCCAACCAAGTGAGTTCTCTGTTGATTTTTAATCCGGAACTCAAGTAAAATTTCAGCCTTCTGAAAGATCTCTGATGTGGTTTGGCAGCTGAGAGGTTTTGTCAGTTTAAAAGGACAACCTTCCCAAACAAATTTCAGTAAAACACAAATATAAATACAAAACCTGCAAGTTATAAAGGTGTGAGAGCAAATACAAGTAATCAAATTTCTCTCTCATGCTGCCTCTCAGAGTCTTAAAAAATACTTTCCACTGTGCAAAAAATATCTGTCACAGTCATTTTGAAATAATTACGCTACTGTTTATACGAATTTTTTTTGCTTTTTTTTTTCAAGACAGGGTTTCTCTGTGGTTTTGGAGCCTGTCCTGGAACTAGCTCTGTAGACCAGGCTGGTCTCGAATTCACAGAGATCCGCCTGCCCCTGCCTCCCAAGTGCTGGGATTAAAGGCGTGTGCCACCACTGCCTGGCTTGTTTATACAATGTATAAGTCTAAAACGTCTATGGATTAAGTAAAATGCTGCAGATCCCCAAGCAGTGGCAGTGGGCAGCAGGTCCCGCAAGAAACCAGTCCCAAGCAGGGGTGGCACAGTTCCCTGAGTGGCTGCAGCAGGCCACAAGGAGAGACAGATAGATGGGCATGGCACATGTCTACAAAGGTGGCTGGTTCTGGGCAGGGAGCCACGCGGCAGGCAAGAGACAGAGACATGGATAGGCACGCCATCAGAGTGAGGTTAGATATTTATTTAGTGGGTTATGGAGGAGAAAGGGGAAAGGGGAAAAAGAAGAGGAGAGAGCGAGAGAGAGAGAGAGAGAGAGAGAGAAAAATAAGAGGGAAGGGAAGGGGAGAATTGGGGAGAGGTAGAAGCTGCCTCTTCAAGAGGGAGATGGAAAAGAAAAGGACTCAGGCTGGAAGCTGAAGATCAGCTTGCCTCAGTGGGTGGGGGAGGGAGTGGGTGAGGCTTGTCTCTTAAAGTGACAAAACAGTTCATTACACAGCCACCTTTTCTCTTCAGCAGTCACAAGGACAACCTGATCTCTGGTCAACTAGCAGCAGGAATCTATGTGTGCAGCCAGCTCTGGGTGCAGCTGCTTCCCTCAGGCCTGCTGCCCATCTCACATTCCTCAGTGGCCCCATTCAGAGTGAGTAAAGGCCCCCAGGAGAGTTGAGAGGAAAGATGCTTCCCCCTTCACTTTCTTTGCTTCCTCTTCTCACCACCTCCCACTTCCTACTTCCTTCTTTTCTGTTATGTACTAGGAGAGGCAGTTCCAGGGTAGTCTTCCTAATGGGTTTAGGACATGTCCAGGGGCTCTGTCTCCTCCTTCCTTTTAGGTTGGTTCCCTGTTTGGTGTTTCCTTTCATTTCCATGGATGCTTACCACTGATCTCTTTCTGTGGAGCTGAGAAGGTTTTTTTTCCCCACAGTGTTGGTCTCCACTCTGTCTGTGAGCAGAAGGGAGGAATGTAAGCTCCCTGGAAAGTCCTTTGGGTAGGAAAAACTTGACCATTAGGTGCTGGTGTACTGGATACGCATGGCCTTGCTGTGTGAGACAGAAGGTGCAATTGGACAGATGGTGGAGGCTTTGACAGAGCTCTTGCAAGGTTTGCAGAAGTTCCTCAAGTTCCTGTCAGTCCAGGAGAAGTGCAGGTGAGGAAATGCCAGCAGCCCTTGTTTTTAAGTTCTGAATCTGATGCTACCTGGCTGTGTTGTGTTGAATGATATCTCTGATCTTGTGTCTGTGTTTTCTGACTCCCACGCCGGATTCCCTGGCACCCACTATACTTAGCATATGTACCCAGGTCTTAACTCTTGCTTTCCACTATTGACTTTTTAAATTGTCTTATTTGAGATGGGTGACTGAACTTTGATGTGGGAAGGTCATATGTCTATCTGTTGCTTTCATTGGTTAATTAATAATGAAACTGCTTGGCTTGATAGGTCAGAACATAGGTGGGTGGAGTAGACAGAAGAGAATGCTGGGAAGAAGTTAAGTGAGGTCAGACACGATGGAGCCAGCTGCCAGGTCAGACATACTGAATCTTTCCCGGTAAGGCACCACCTTGTGGTGCTACATACATTATTAGAAATGGGTTAATCAAGATATGAGAGTTAGCCGAGAAGAGGCTAGAACTAATGGGCCAGGCAGTGTTTCAAAGAATACAGTTTCTGTGTTATAATTTCGGGGCATAAGCTAGCCAGGTGGCCGGGAGCCAGGTGGCAGGAACGCAGCCCGCTGCTCATCACTATAAATGGCGCCCAGACGTGGATGACTGAATCCACAGAAAGCCTGAGAAGGCTTGGGAAAGAATAGAGTAAAGCATGTTTTATTGGTAGCAGCAATTTCTTGGGTCTGCTCCGCTTGCTAGAGGCAAGCAAGTGCTCTCATCTAAGAGAGGCTTCCTGGCTCGGCTTTAGCTGCAAAACCCTGCAGCTCTTTTAAGAGGGCCTGCCACAAAACCCTTAAACAGTGTTGATGAAAAGCTGAACACATACTTTTTGGGTTTTCAGCCATAGCAGGAAAAAAGTTGCACTGTTTTAAAATGCTGGCGTTCTGGTCCATCCTGCCAGGGCAAACTCTGACTCTTTCAGACAGGCAGTCCAACTGAGTGTGGTCTGTGAGCAGAATGCTGAAGCTTGCTTGCTGGCAGGGACCTTGAAATGCCATAGAGTTGTGGCAATAAAAATGGCTCTGCCATGAGGCTGGAAATCTAAGGAATGGCCTGGATCTAGCCAGCAAAGCCATGGCTTTAATCCTACCCATATTGCTCAGTAATTTAAAGGCTCATATGGTCAGAAAGAGAGAGAGAGAGAGAGAGAGAGAGAGAGAGAGATACAGTAAAGAGAGATTCAAAAACAAAAAAAACCTTTAAATGATTTACAGTGTGTTAAAAAATATGTGCAGGCTAAAAGTTAAAGTTCTTAAAGTAAAAAAAAAAGGAAGAAAGAGAATAGTTGGGTGTGGTAGTACACACCTTTAATCCCAACACTTGGGAGGCAGAGGTAGATTGACCTCTGAGACTTCAGGGGGCAGAGGTAGATTGACCTCTGTGACTTCAAGGTGTGGTAGCACACGCCTTTAATCCCAATGCCTGGAAGGCAGAGACAGAAGGATCTCTGAGAGTTCAAAGACAGTCTGGTCTACAGAGCTATTCCAGGACAAAGATATACAGAGAACCTGTCTCAAAAAATAAAAGTAAAAGAAATAGAGGTTAAAATAAAGCCACATAAAGATGGAAAATACACAGAGAATCTTGATACTGTATGCTATTATGCTCTCTTTGAATTGTTTGAATGCTGAGGAAGGAGCAACAGCTGCTAAAAGATATTTGTTTATAAATGCTGCTGAACTAATCTAAGATAGATATTTTGAAAATACCATGACTTTGAAATTTGGATCTAAGGTTATGATGCTTTGTTCTGGGGGTGTCTACATTCAGACCAAGGCTTTGGGGACCCGTGTTGGACAAGGGTAGAGTCTTTGCTGCAATGGAAATACAGGGAATTGAACAAAAATGTGGGAATATTCTGTTGGACTTTAGCGTCCAAACACTGAGGAGGAGTCACCCCCAGGGACCACCTCATACACCACAGCCGATGCAAAAGCATGAGGATTTTATTAATTCTGTCATGACAGGGTCCCCCAGCATTCGGGAAGCTGGGAGACCTCGAATAGCTGGTACAGTCTACTTTTAAAGGGGCCACAGAAGCAAGGGAGTTTGTTCTTTGACTATTCTGATTGGCTTATTCGAAAGGACTATTACCAATAACTGACTGGAGAGCTGTTGCCAGATCAGATGAGGTAAGAAGTCATTTTGACCCTGTTTCCCAGGGGACCGAACCAAAACATACGTACATGGGTAATTGTTCAGGAACTGAGTACGTTCGAGTGTATCTGTTAGGTCCTTGGTTCCCAGGGGAGGAGGGGAAGCACTATGGCACAGAGGCTGAGAGGATTCAGAATTGTCAAAAATGGCTTCAGGATTGTCTTAAAGTCTTAAAATTCAGTGTAGTTCTAAGGGGTCTACTGGGTTTAGGAGAACAAAGTGATTATTTGGTATCCCCAAATCACTGTCCACCAAAGCATTTATTTATGGTCTGTAAAACTTAATACAAAGTCACCAGAGGGCCACCAGGTATCTCATTGCGACTGCCCTGTGATGTGCATTTTCTCTTTTAATGATGGCTTGCGGGATCCATGGTTAGGATGCCCATTGCTCACATGTGGAATCTTGGCACACGTGTTAAGTGATAAGAGAGCACCTTGGCCTGGACCTCAAGTAACCCACATCCTAGTCCTGCTTCTGTAATGTCCTAGAGTGGTGGTCTCAGGGAAGTCAGTTTCCCTCTCCAGCCTCAAGTTTCCTTTCCTCTAGCCATGTGTTTGTCTAGGGGAACACTACGTGTGTTGTCTGCTCTCAACTGTATGGCTTGCACAGTCTCCTACTTTGTTTTCAGCAAAGTATAACTGTGATGCTTAGTGAGAATCAACATGTGTTCAGTGGGAAGGGGACAGAAGTGCTCCCCGTTGCCTCTCCTTGCCTTAGTCGTGTTGCTTGAATTCCTTATTAACCTAAGGCCATTTATATTTCATTCATTACGGATCACCAACTTCCCAAATAGATTTCAGGTCTTCACAATATAAGACACAGTTAGACCATTAAAGTATAAGTGAGACTAATGTAATTTTGATCGCCTTAGAAGCTAAAGTAAAAGTGATATATAATGCAGAAAAACTTCCAGACTTCTTCCAATCCGAAGTCCTAGAAGGAATGTATCATGTGACCTTTTATTTTACAGGAACTGCGGAAAGACTTTAAAACTGACCTTTCTGGCTGAGTGATTGTTACAGGGAGTGAGGAAGAGCCAAACCGAGACAGTCTGGCTAGTTCCGATCATTAGAAAGCAGCCATCCTTTCTATTGACGCCTTAGAATTTCATACAGATATATGCCACTGAGTCCTCAGAGCCGGGAGCTATTTATATCTCACAGGCATGGATACGTGCTTACCTTGTATAACTTGGCCACAAATATCAGATTTTTAAATGCAGGCAGATGTTCTCATCCCCTGAACTCACTCTGAAGCAAGCCTGTACAGATGTGGATGTAATTATGAAGATGCCCTTGGTGGACTTAACTTAGAAAAGAAAATGGCTAGAAAGTACATAGTGTTGGAGGCTACAATAAGTTCTGTCGTGGTGAAGGAGATCTGTGTGTTTGGATATGGGAAAATGTTCAGAGATAATGTCAAATAAGAAAGTGCAGCGTTGACGCTGAATGCATCTTCTTCTCTATAAAAAGACTGGGAGATGCAGTTTATAAATTGAGATGCATGTTTGTATGCACCGATGTGTATTTTCCAGAAGCTGTAAGCAGCAGTTTTCTTTGGAAGGCAGAGTGATCGCCTTGGGAGGGAAAAAGACCTCGCTTCTATGAATTATTTTACTCTCTAGACCTTTAGGAAGTCGACCCGTTAGGTGGATGGTGCAGAGATGACGAATGACTCTGTGGACGCGGATGACGGCTACTGATGACGCGCACGCTAGGTGGGCGGCGCGGGTGAGATGACGCATGGCTCTACGGACAATGCCTTGCCTGGAGCGCCTGGTTTGAAGCCTGCTCGCACAGCAGGCGTGATCGCGCGTACGCCGTCGCCATGGAAACGGTCGGCGCGTTCTGATGACACAACCAATGTGGCCTGCGCCGCAGACGAGACAGTTCTAAACCGGCACTGCACAGGGGGCGTGTCCGCGAGTCAGTCACCGCCCCCAGGGCCCGCCATGTTGTGGACCGGTGCGCCGTGATGACGCAATCCTCTGTATTCTGGCTGTGATGACGTAGTTCTCGCGCGCCGCGGACGCACCCGTCCTGAATCGACGCAGCAGGCGTGTCCGTGCTTCTGCTACCGCTGTCCTCGTCCGTCTGCTTTTCCGGTCCGCGTGTTCGTTGCCCTCCCGGTCCGTCCACGCGCACTTCCGCCCGTCATGCCGCCGCTGCAGCCCGTCCTCAAGCGGAAGGTGGACGAGCTCTTCCTGCGCTGGCTCAGCGACCCCAACACCCAGCGCGCGCTGCACGACGGCCTTCGCCGCATCCGGGACGCGCCAGGGAGCTATGACGTCACCCGCGGGGGCCCGGGAACACCTCCTGATGTCACCCGCTACAGACCGGAGCCACCTGATGTCACCTGCGTGCTGCCCCTCGCCTGCTCCCGCCCTGTGCGTGCCTCCTGCAGGAGCCCGGGACACAGGAAGGTGAGTGCACAGGACGGGGACCCCGGGGACATGCCGGACATGCCTGCAGACGTGTTCACACGTGCAGACACCTGTACACACATGTTTATCCTGTGCTTACCCCGTGCTCGTGTGTGCTCACCCTGTGCTTACCATGACCCCCGGTCCCCAGGTGCAGCCTCCCCAGGAAGACCCGCCCCCACCGGCCTCCAGTCGCTGCATCCCCGCTTTCTACTTCCCACATGGGCGACCGCCAGAGACACTAGACGTGGACGCTGTCCTTAACCGTATCAAGCGAGTCTTCACGGAGTTCCCGCAAGAGCGGGCCACCGTAGAGGACATGGGTCGCGTGGCCAAGGTGGGTGTTGGGGGTTCATGGGGACCACGGGATATGCCATGGCAAGGGACATGGGATGAATGACCAGGGTGGGGATGGAGGCCATGGGTACTGGCCATGGATGGGAAAGTTGCCCCTCCCTCCAACCCCACCCCTTGACAGCCCTACTCCTCCTGCCAGCCCCACCCACCGAGCCTCCCGTTCTCCCTCCCCCCGTCTCCCCCCAGGCCTGCGGCTGCCCGCTCTACTGGAAGGGGCCACTGTTCTACAGCGCGGGCGGGGAGCGCACGGGCTCCGTGTCCGTGCACAAGTTTGTGGTCATGTGGAGGAAGTGAGTGGGAGAGCTTGGCTGGAAGTGGGGGCGGTGACATCGTCGGAATGGGCGTGACTGGAAGCAGGGGGCATGGCCGGGAGCAGGGCTGGTGACATCATTGGCGGGAGGCGTGGCCAGGATCCATGTCCCTGCACACTTTCGTTGCCCATCGCCCAAGCCCACGGTGAAGGGAGTGCAGCGAGGTTCATGGTCACGTCTGGAAGCGGGGTGGGCGTGTGACATCGTCGGGTTGGACGTGCCCCCCAGGATCCTCCTCACGTGCCACGACGAGGCCGCCAGGTTCGTGCAGCTGCTGATGGCGCCGGGGAGCGAGGGGCTGGTGCAGGAGGATTTTGTGCCACTGCTGCAGGTGCGGGGGACTGGGGAACACAGATGTGTGGACAGGTGAACACGTGGACAGAAACGTGGACAGACAGACAGGCAGGCACACAGTTACCCAGGCAGGCACAGACATGCACATACGGACAGACAGGCACAGAAGTGGAAGGACAGGCAGACAGACTCACAGAGGGAGATTTGCACGCGGACACAGACACGGAGGGACACAAGGACCAACGGACACGCAAGACTGACACAGACACGGACTGACAGACGCACACGCACACGGTCCCTCCCCCAACCGTCAGGGCTCCTCCTTGTTCCCCGTTCCCCAGGACGTGGTGAACACGCATCCTGGCCTGTCTTTCCTGAAGGAGGCGCCCGAGTTCCATTCCCGCTACATTACCACAGTGAGTAATGGCCACGAGTGCATGATCCCCGTGACCCCCTCCCCATGATCATCACTGTGGGGTTGGTGGACGGGCCTAACATTGGCTGTCACTCAAAGTACGTCACCATGGAGAGTGACGTATCCGTGACTCTGCCAACACCGCCACCCCGCACAGACACCATAACTCCCACCCTGACCCCCAGACCGACCCTGTGACCCCCTGACCCCTGTGCTGACTCCCTGACCCCACATTGAACACGTAACCCTCAGGTCATCCAGAGGATTTTCTACACTGTGAACAGGTCGTGGTCAGGTCGGATTACGAGCACCGAGCTGCGGAGGAGCAGCTTCCTGCAGGTAGGGGCGGGACCTGGAGCCAGTGGGCAGGGCCTGGAGCCAGTGGGTGGGGCCTCCGTGATCTCACCCAAACATCCCCAGAACGTGAAGCTGCTGGAGGTGGAGCCTGACATCAACCAGCTGACTGAGTTCTTCTCCTATGAACATTTCTACGTCATCTACTGCAAGTTCTGGGAGCTGGACACGGACCATGACCTGCAGGTGGACGCGCGGGACCTGGGTCGCCACTCTGACCATGGTGAGGGGCGGGATGGGAGGGGCTGGACCTGAGTGGGAGGAGCTTCAGAAGGGGTGAGACCTGGGTGGGAGTGTCTTTGGATGGTTGGGGTCTGGGGTGTGGGCGGGGCTTGAGTGGGAAGGGCTTCATATGGTTATGGGGTCTACAGGTAGATGAGCAAGACCACAGTGAGGGGAAAGAGGATGAGGCCTGGGGGTTTGGGCGGGGCCTGGATGGGAGGGACTTGAGTATGTGGGAGGGACCTGCAGGTGGGCACACAGAACGTAATGTGCCATGGCCACCACAGTCAGCTGTGGAGGAGGGGCAGCTACTGCATTGGGGCTGAGTGGGGGTGGGGCATTGGATGGAGCGAGGCCTGCAGTACAGGGGCGTGGCTGACCCAGGCCTGTCAGTCATCAGCCGTGACCCTCCAGCCCTGCCTGCTTTCTCCCACAGCCATCTCCTCCCGGATGATTGACAGGATCTTCTCAGGTGCCGTGACGCGGTATGTGTGGGGTGGAGAAGGGTGTGGGGGAGCAGCAGGTGGGTCCCTGGGTGTGGGCGGCACTGCTCATGGTCTTCATCACATGACCAAGGTTGTGACATCCATGGGTTTGGGTGTGGCCACTGGGCTGTGATGTTGCTGGGATGTGGGCATGGCCGCATGGTGATGTCACTGGGAGTGTATGAACTGTGATGCCACTCATAGGTGGGCGTGGCCCCTTATCTCACATTGCTATCACTGCGTGGGCATGGCCGCTCCACCAGCTGTGACCCCATCCCCACGCAAGGCCCCTGTCGTGCCTACCCCTCCCCCCAGAGACCGAAAGGTGCAGAAGGACGGGAAGATCAGCTACGCAGACTTTGTGTGGTTCTTGCTTTCCGAAGAGGACAAGAAGACTCCAACCAGGTGGGCGTAGCCCCATGCGGGTTCCTCCATGGTCTGTGGGACCCTTGTGTCCCATGCCCGTGACCCATGTGCAGTGCATGTGCTTGTCACCCTGTTCCCCAATGAGGGTCGCTGCATGTCTCATGCCGTGGGCCCACATGTCCGTGTGTATGGGAACCCTGTTCCATGTCTATAAACCGTGGGTGCATGTATCTGTTTGTGTTCCTGTTGCTGTGTCCCTTGTCCATGTCCAGGCTGACATGGCCCCCCTACTCCCCACAGCATTGAATACTGGTTCCGCTGCATGGACTTGGACGGTGATGGTGTGCTCTCCCTGTATGAGCTCGAGTATTTCTACAAGGAGCAGATGCAGCGCCTGGACGCCCGGGCCATCGAGCCGCTGCCTTTAGAGGACTGTGTGTGCCAGATGCTGGACCTGGTGCAGCCACGAATCCCAGGTGAGTGTGATGCGCGTGACTGGGTGCTGTGCTCTGTGGGCATAACCTGTCATTCATGGTCTCGTCTCCCGTGTTTGTGTGATCCCAGGTGAGTACCACACGTGTAGCTGGGTATCATTCCCCGAGGCTGTGGACCCGTCACACTTGGTCACCCCTCCTGTGTCTGTGTGATCCTGGGTGACTGCCACACGAGTGGCTATGTGTCCTTCCTCATGGCTGTGACTCCCACCACATGTGGTCAACCCTCACGTGTCTGTGTGGTCCTGGGTGAGCAGGATACGAGTGGGTGGCTTTCCACATGGACTGATCCCTCTACATGACTCGGATTCGTGCTGTGTGGCCAAGCCTCCCACGGGGCTACTTCCTCCTACCTTTCCGTGAAACCCAGTCATGAACCCCATGACCTCCACAGCCCCACTGCCCCTCCCCCTGTCACTCCGTGGCCCTACCATCCTTCCCCCGTGATTCCAAAGCCCCACCTTCCTTCCCCTGAAACACCACAGCCCCACCCTCCCGCTCCCGTCACCCCACTGCCCACCCACCCTGCAGGGAAGATCACGCTGCCTGACCTGAAGCGCTGCAAGCTCGCCCATGTATTCTTCGACACGTTTTTCAATGTGGACAAGTACCTGGACTACGAGCAGCGAGAGCAGGCATCCCTGCTGCGGGTGCGTGTCCCATGTCCCCCTTGTGTTCCTGTGTGAACCCCCACACTCCTCCATATCTCACGGATTCTCTTGCACCTCGCAGGAGAGCGACCCCGATGGGCCTGAGCTCTCAGACTGGGAGAAGTATGCGGCCGAGGAGTACGACTTCCTCGTGGCTGAGGAGGTGGCCGGGGACCCGTGGGATGATGAGTGAGCACGTGGGCTTGGGTAGACATCTGGTGATGGGTGTGGGCATGGGGTTCTTGGGTGGGCACCAGGTGATGGTTGTGAACGGGTCTTAGGTGGATGCATGGGCATGGGCAGGGTTCGGCTGGACAAGGGGTGAGCATGTGTGACTGGCTGTCCTTGGTCGTGGTGTTGCTCCAGTGACCTGGTGCCCTGCAGCATGTGGATTCTGTATCACGTGTCTCGGGCCCAGGGCATGACTCTTGTCTTAGGAGCCCCTGCACCCTGCCAGGAGACTTCCAGGAACAGCGGGTGACTGGGCTCCTCTGCTCCCACCCGACACCCTAGCCCTGCCCACAGCCCTGACCCTGTCGCCTCCCCACAGCCTCCCCTCTGAGCTCAGCCCCATGGAGCAGAAACTGAACACCCTGTGGTCCCCGCTGGCCCAGAGGTCGATCGTCCAGACACTCGCCTCGTCGGGAAATGTGGACCTGTATACATGTGTGGACAGGGACCACGTGTGACTGGGGAGACCACATGACATGGGAGACACTGAAGATTGCCTGCTGCTGCCCTGCCCGCATGGTCACGTGACACTGGAGGCCGATGACTGCTGCCCCACCCTGCCTGCGTGGTCACTTGACATGATGGGACTGGCCCTGTGGATCTTTGTGGACAGACTTGTTTCATAAACTGCTATTTATTTGACATGGAATTTTTCTGTGCCTCCCTTGTGCCCGAGGTCATCATGAGATCCTCTGCGTGTGTCCTGGTGGGTACTGTTCTGTGTGTCGGCGTGGACTGTGGCCCTTGTGGCACTATCGTGTGACTATGTGGATAATGGCCCATGTGACCATGTGGACCACAAATGTCATGTGGCCGCCTTCACACAGCTGTGTGCATGTGGGACAGTGTCCACGCGGACACATGATAGTGCCACACAGGACACAGTCCACACGGTCACATGGGCCAGCAATCTGCCATGCTCTTGGGTCAGTAGGATCAACATAATAAAAATGGCAATCCTACCAAAAGCAGTCTGTAGATTCAATGCAATCCCCGTCAAAATCCCAACACAATTCTTCACAATCAACTTTATATGGAAAAACAAAAAACCCAGGATAGCCAAAACAATCCTGTACAATAAAGGAACTGCCTGAGGCATTACCATCCCTGACATCAAGCTCTATTACAGAGCTACAGTGATGAAAACAGCTTGGTATTGGCATAAAAACAGATGTTGACCAATGGAATAGAATCGAAGACCTGGATATTAATCCACAAACCTATGAACACCTGATTTTTTGACAAGCTAAAATTGTTCAATGGAAAAAAAGAAAGCATCTTCAACAAATGGTGTTGGCATAACTGGATGTCAACATGTAGAAGAATGAAAATGGATCCATATCTATCACCATGCACAAATCTGAAGTCCAAATGGATTAAAGACCTCAATATAAGGTCTGACCACAATGAACCAGAAAGAAGAGAAAATGGAAAGTAGCCTGCAATGCATGGGCACAGGAAACCACTTCCTACATATAACCCCAGTAGCACAGACAATAAGAGCAACAATGAATAAATGGGACCTGAAACTGAGAAGCTTCTGTAAAGCAAAGGACACAGTCAAGAAGACAAAAGGGCAGCCTACTGAATAGATCACCAACCCTGCATCTGACAGGGGACTGATCTCCAAAATATATAAAAAACTCAAAAAATTAGATGTTAAAATTCTAAATGATGCAATTTAAAAATGATGTACTGAACTAAACAGAATTCTCAAGAGAATTTCAAATTGCCAAAAGATACTTAAGGAAATGTTCAACATCCTTAGCTATCAGGGAAATGCAAATCAAAACAACTCTGTGATAACATCTTACACCTGTCAGAATGGCTAAGATCAAAAACTAATAGGTTATGCTGGAGAGGATGTGGAGTAAGGGGAATGAACACTCATCCATTGCTGGTTGGAATACAAACTTGTGCAACCAGTTTGGAAATCAGTGTGGTGGTTTCTCAGAAAATTGGGAATCAGCCTACCTTAGGATTCAGCAATACCACTCTTTGGAATATACCCAAAAGATGTTCGGTCGTACTACAAAAGCATTTGTTCAACTTTGTTCATAGCAGCATTATTTGTAATAGTCAGAGCCTAGAGACAATCTAGATGCCTCTCTACTGAAGAATGGATAAAGTGTGGCACATCTACACATTAGAGTACTACTTGGCAGTAATAAACAATGACATCTTGAATTTTGCATGGAAATGGATGGAATTAGAAAACACTATTTTAAGTGAGGTAACCCAAGCCCCCCCAAAATAAATATAATATGTGCTCACTCATAAGTGGATACTAGCCATAAAGGACATTGAGCCTATAGTTCACGATCCTTGAGAAATTGGGGAGAATCCAAGGAAAAACATATATAGACTCACCTGGGAATTGGAAACAGACAAGATCACCTGACAAAATTGGGAGATGGGGCTGGGGATTAGTAGGAAGGGGAGAAAGAGAGGGTTGAGGAGAACTTAAGGGAATGGGATAGTCAAGAGGGAGGAAGGACAGATATGCAAGCAAGGCAAGAGATATTTTGATTGAGGAGCCATTATAAGGTTAGCAAGAAACCTGGCTCTGGAGAAGTTCCCAGGAATCTGCAAGGATGACCCCAGTTAGGACCCTAAGCAATAGAAGAGAGAGTTCCTGAACTGGCCTTGCCCTGTAGTCAGACTGATGATTATCTTAAATATTACCATAGAACCTTCGTCCAACAACAGATGGAAACAGGCAGAGAACCACATAGGAGCACTGGACTGAGTTCCCAAAGTCCGGCTGAAGAGTGGAAGGAATGAGAATATGAACAAGGAAGTCAAGACCATGAGGGTTCACCTGCTGGGACAGTTTGCCTGAGCCACTTGGAGCTCACCAACTCCAACTGGATTGGGAGTGAAAGAGCATGGGATCAAATTAGTCTCTCTGAATGTGGTTGACAGTTGGGGCAGACTGAGGGGCCACTGACAGTGGCACTGATATTTGTCTCTACTGCATGTACTGGCTTTTTGGGATCCTATTCTCATTGGATGTACACCTTGCTCAATCTAGATGTAGTAGGGAGGGCCTTGGACTTTTCACAGGGCAAGGTACCCTCTCATAGGATTGGAGGGGGGGTGGCAGGGGGGTGGGTGGAAGGAGGGGGAGGAGGGAAAGGAGTGGGAATTTGGATTGGTATTTTTTAAAGTAATAAAACTAAAAGAAATTCTTCTGTTGAGAATTCTCTGTTCAGTTCAGTCCCCCTTTTTTTTAATTGGGTTAATTAGCATTTTAAAGTCCAGTTTCTTGAGTTCTTTATATATTTTGGAGATCAGACCTTTGTCTGTTGCGGGGTTGGTGAAGATCTTCTCCCAGTCAGTAGGTTGCCTTTTTGTCTTAGTGACAGTGTCCTTTGCTTTACAGAAGCTTCTCAGTTTCAGTAGGTCCTATTTATTCAATGTTGCCCTTAATGTCTGTGCTGCTGGGGTTATACATAGGAAGCGATCGCCTGTGCCCATATGTTGTAGGGTACTTCCCACTTTCTCTTCTATCAGGTTCAGTGTGTTCAGATTGATATTGAGGTCTTTGATCCATTTGGACTTGAGTTTTGTGCATGATGATAGATATGGGTCTATTTTCATTCTTCTACAGGCTGACATCCAGTTGTGCCAGCACCATTTGTTGAAGATGCTTTCTTTCTTCCATTGTATACTTTTAGCTCCTTTATCGAAAATGAGGTGTTCATAGATTTGTGGGTTAAAATCCAGGTCTTCTTTTTTTTAAAAAATATTTATTTATGTATTTATTTATGTATTTATTTATTTATTATGTATACAATATTCTGTCTGCGTGTATGCCTGCAGGCCAGAAGAGGCACCAGACCTCACTACAGATGGTTGTGAGCCACCATGTGGTTGCTGGGAACTGAACTCAGAACCCCTGGAAGAGCAGGCAGTGCTCCTAACCACTGAGCCATCTCTCCAGCCCCCCCAAAATCCGGGTCTTCTATTTGATTCCATTGGTCGACTTCTCTGTTTTTATACCAATACCATGCTGTTTTCATTACTGTAGCTCTGTAATAGAGTTTGAAGTCAGGGATGGTAATGCCTCCTTTATTGTATGAAATTGTTTTGTCTATCCTGGGGTTTTTTTTTTTTTTCATATAAAGTTGATTATTGTCCTCTCAAGATCTGTGAAGAATTTTGATGGGACCTTGATGGGAATTGCATTGAATCTATAAATTGCCTTTGGTATAATTGCCATTTTTACTATGTTGATCCTCCCAATCCTCCCAAAGAGCAAGGGAGATCCTTCCATTTTCTGGTATCCTCTTCAATTTCTTTCTTCAAAGACTTAAAGTTCATGTCAAATAGATCTTTCACTTCCTTGGTTAGAGTTACCCCAAGATATTTTATGCTGTTTGTGGCTATCGTGAAAGGTGATGCTTCTCTGATTTCCCTCTCTGCTTCCTTATCCTTTGTGTATAGGAGGCCAACTGATTTTTTGGAGTTGATCTAGTATCCTGCCACATTACTAAAGGTGTTTATCAGCTGTAGGAGTTCTTTGGTGGAGTTTTTTGGGGTTGCTTATGTACACTATCATATCATCTGCAAATAACAAAAGTTTAACTTCTTCCTTTCCAATTCGAACCCCTTGATCCCCTTATGTTGTCTTATTGCTATTGCTAGAACTTCAAGCACTATATTGAAGAGGTATGGAGAGAGTGGACAGCCTTGTTGTGTTCCTGATTTTAGTGGGATGGCTTTGAGTTTCTCTCCGTTTAATTTGATGTTAGATGTCGGCTTGCTGTAAATAGCTTTTATTATATTTAGGTATGGCCCTTGTATCCCTAATCTCTCCAAGACTTTTATCATAAAGGGATGTTGAATTTTGTCGAATGATTTTTCAGCATCTAATGAAATGATCATATGTTTTTTTTCTTTCAGTTTATTTATATGATGGATTACATTGATAGATTTTCGTTTGTTGAACCAGCCCTGCATCTCTGGGATGAAGCCTACTTGATCATAATGGATAATTTTTCTAATGTGTTCATGGATTCAGTTTGCCAGTATTTTATTGAGGATTTTTGCGTTGATGTTCATGAGTGAGATTGGCCTGTAATTCTCTTTCTTGGTTGAGTCCTTGTGTGGTTTTGGTATCAGGGTAACTGTAACTTCATAAAAGGAATTTGGCAATGACTCTTCTGTTTCTATATTGTGAAATAGATTAAGGAGTATAGGTATTAGGTCTTCTTGGAAGTTCTGGTAGAATTCCGCATTGAAACCATCTGGTCCTGGGCTTTTTTTGGTAGGGAGGTTTTTGATAACAGCTTCTAATTCTTTGCAACTAACAGGTCTATTTAGATTGTTCACCTGGTTCTGGTTTAACTTTGGTATATGGTATTTATCTAAAAAAGTGTCCATTTCTTTTACATTTTCCAGTTTTGTGGCATACAGGCTTTTGTAGTAAGATCTTAGATTGAAGTCAACTTTGTTAGAAATTAGTATGCCCACACCTGCTTGTTTCTTAGGTCCATTTGCTTGATAAGCCTTTTCCCAGCCCTTTACTCTGAGTAGGTGCCTGTCTTTGTGGTTGAGGTGTGTTTCTTGTAAACAGCAGAATGTTAGATCCTGTTTTCGAATCCAATCTCTTAGCCTGTGCCTTTTTGTTTTGTTTTGTTTTGTTTTGAGACAGGGTTTCTCTGTGGCTTTGGAGCCTATCCTGGAACTAGCTCTGTAGACCAGGCTGGTCTCAAACTCACAGAGATCCGCCTGCCTCTGCCTCCTGAGTGCTGGGATTAAAGGCGTGCGCCACCATTGCCTGGCAGCCTGTGCCTTTTTATAGGTGAGTTGAGTCCATTGACATTAAGTGATATTAATGACCAGTGGCTGTTAACGCCGGCTCCGGTCATTGGTGGTGGAGTTTGTGTGTTTCCCTTCTTCGAGTTGTGCTGGTGAAGGGTCTCTAGATGTCTGAGTTATTGTGGGCATTGTTGGACTCCTTGGTTTGTGATTTTCCTTCTATTACTTTCTGTAAGGCTGGATTTGTGGCTACGTATTGTTTAAATTTGTTTTTATCCTGGAAATTTTTGTTTTCTCCATTTATAGTGAACAAAAGCTTGGCTGGGTATAGTAGTCTGGGCTTGCATCTATGGTCTCTTAGTTTCTGCAGTACATTTATCCAGGATCTTCTGGCTTTCATGGTTCCCATAGAGAAATCACGTGTAAGTCTGATAGGTTTACCTTTGTAAGTAACTTGACCTTTTTCCTTCGCAGCTCTTTATATTCTTTCTTTATTCTGTATGCTTTGTGTTTTGATTATTATATGGCGAGGGGATGTTTTTCTTTGATCCAGTCTATTCGGTGTTCTGTATGCTTCTTGAACCTTCATAGGTATATCTTTTTTTAGGTTGGGAAAGTTTTCTTCTATAATTTTATTAAATATATTTTCTGGACTGTTGAGCTGCACTTCTTCTCCTTCTTCTACTCCTATTATTCTTAGGTTTGGTCTTTTTATTGTGTCCCAAATTTCCTGAATGTTTTGTGAGAGAGTTTGTTGGATTTGCTGTTTTCTTTGATCAGTGCGTTTATTTTCTCTATGGTATCTTCAGAATCTGAGATTCTTTCTTCTATCTCTTGTATTCGGTTGGTTATGCTTGTTTTAAAAAACATTTATTATCTTGCAAAGGGCTCTTGGAACTTGCATATCAGCACAAGAGTTTGTAGGACATTCAAAATCTTATCAAGAGTCTCCAGAAATCTCCACATCTTCCCAAGAGGAATTTTTTTTAGCTCAAGAGGCTTAAGCACATTCATCATCTACTCCACGAGATTGTGGACTTTCTCAATCTTTAAAAGATAATTTAGGAACATTGCTATCTACACAAGGTGCTAGAAAAACACCATCATCTGCCCAAGGGTCTATAGTAACTGCACCATCAGCTCAAAGTGTTGTAGGAATTCAGACTTCTTTGGAACATCCTCTGGGTACTTCCCAGTTTGCTTTAGAGACGTCAGAACCTTTGCCATCTTCTGAAGAGGTTTATAGTACTTTAAAATCTATCTCAAGGTCTCTAAAACTTTGACATCAATCCTAGAGACACTGAGACTTTCAACATCTGCCAAAGGTGCAGTGGGCCCCTCCATAAGTGACCAAGTGATATTGAGATCACCAACAGTTTCCCACAAAGCTCTGGAATTTCTCCATCTGACCAATGGTTTGTGAAGTCTTCCTCATCTTAAATGGGGCCTATTAGACCTTCACTAATAGATAAAGGTTTACAGGAAATGTCTTCGGTTGAAAACGCGACTTTACAAGATTCACCACTGCAGAAAATCTATTCGGGAAATCCATTGTCTACTCAAGGAGCTCTAGGACTGTCCATATCAACCCAAGAATCTCTTGGACATTCACCATCTGCTCTAGGGTCTCCAGATACTTCCCTGTCATCTGAAGAGGCTTCAGTCACTTGTTTAGACCAAGGGCCTTTATTTAAGACAGTCATTATCATTATCTGATCTAGGAGATCTTGGACTATCTGTATCTTCATAGGGGACACTAGAAACAGCACCATCTACACATAGCACTCTAGAAATACCATCTACCCATGGGATTATAGAAACTTCACCACCTGCTCAAGACTCTCTAGGGAATCTGCCTTCTTTGCTGCAGATTCTACAACAGTATCCCCTTATGCCAGAGACATCAAAACCTCTGTCATCCACCAAAAAGGCTTGTAATACATCAGACTCTTTCCTAGGAACTTCAGAAACTTTTTCATCTACCCCAGGATCTCTGGGAATCTCCTTCTCTTTCCAAAATACTATGGGATCTCTCCCGTGTCTGAAAAAGAAAATTTAGGACCATCAGTATCTCCTGAAGAACCCTGGGACCTTCTCCTCCTGAACAAGGGTCTCTGAGACTGGGTCGCTCTCCCCCTCAGAACAAGGTTGTCAGGAAATATTTTCAGGTGTACAAGGAAATTCACAGCAAGGCTATGCAGGAAATTCATTACATTCACAAGAGGCTCTGGGACTGTCCAGATCATGCCCTGGGGAGTCAGACTAGGAAAGCTGTACCCACCTTTGCACCAGCCAGCATAGCCAGAGCATACCGTGCAGCGGGGAATCAGGATACAGAAGAAACAACCCACTTTTTATGGCTGGCATATGCAAGTTCTCACGGACCCTGTGGAGCCAGTACAGGTTTCCTGAGCTTTCTTCTTCCATACCTGGTGTTCAAAGGGTTATACCATACCTGGAGATGTGGGACAGGGGATTTGCTTCCATGGCTGGCCTCCACAGGGCTGGATAGAACCAGGGAAGCCAGGCCAGGTAAATGCCACAACCCTGTCCATATCTGGCCTTCCCAGGACAGGGCCAGTTCTGGGGTGGCAGGCAGATGATTCTGCATTCCCACTTCCATGGTTGGCCTAACTTGGGCCAGTGATACCCTGGCCTTGGGATACTGGTACACACTGGCCTCAGCCTGTCTCCCCAGGGCCTGCCCTAATCTATGGAAGCAAGCTGTGGAAGAAGGGGGGGCACAACTTCTCCATTCTGGATCCCCAGGACTTTTCTGGCCATGCAGAGACCAGATATGGAGGAGAATGGTGCATCTTCCTCAGCTTGGCTCCCCAAGAACTGTCAGGCTCAGCCATAGAGGAGGGGGTGCGCAACAACCCTGGCCTGACTCTCCAGGCCCCGCCTCATCCTCTGGAGGCCAAACGTGGAAGAGGGCTAAGCATTTTCCCCAGTCTGACTTCCCAGGGCCTATCCTGTCCTGGAAAGGTCAGCCATCAACGATGGGGCACACTTTCCCTGGCCTGGCAGGCTCTGGTCAAGCTACCTGTGGAAGAGGTGGTGTAGATTCCCTGGATCACCAAGACTTGTCTGGTCCAGCAGAGGCCAGCTGTGGATCCCAGCCTGCTCTCTGGGACCTGTTCATCCCTTCCCTGGCCTGGCAGACCCTTTGAAGGCTAGCTGTGGAAGAGGGGTGGCACCTTCCATGGACTTGCCAGTTCAGGTGAGGCCAATGATAGAGAGGGGGCACAAGCCAGCCATAGAAGATTGGGCAGTTTCCTGTCTGACACCCCAAGGCTGTCCAACCCAGGGGAGGCTAGTAATGGAAGTGAAGGCATAGCTTTCCACGCATGGCTCCCTAGTGCCTGGCCTGTCTAGGAGAGGCCAGTTGTGGAAGATTGGGGTGCAGATTCCCTGACTTTGGTCCCCAGGGTTTGTGTGACCCTGTGAAGGACAGCTGGAGAAGAGTGGGGTGCAGCTTCCCTACTTATCTCTTCATAGTCTGTCTGTTCCTGGGGAGACAGGACATGAAAGAATGGGTACCCTTTCTCCAGGCAGGTAGGACTCTGGAAGGTTGGCCTTGGAATATTGTATGCAGCTTGCATAGACTTGCAGGCCCTGTTGAGGCCAGTCATAAAAGCGGGAGCAGAGATACTTTGGCCTGGCACCCCAGGGCATGGTTGGTCCACGGGAGGTTAGCCTTGTGGGAGGGTTTGCTGGCTCTCCAAAGCCTGTCTGGCACTATGGAGGCCAGCCGCAGAGGAGGAGGGCACCACTTCTTAGGAGTGGCCCGCCAAGGCCTAACCAAACCTGTGGAAGCCATTTATAGAAGAGAGGTATGCAGTTTCCCTGGATTCCCCAGAGCCTATCTGGATTTGTGTAGGCCAGACATAGAAGAGGGGTGATTCACAAGCCTGGAATCACAGCACAAGGTTGACCCTGGGGAGTCCATAGGAAAAGCCATACCCTGGGTTGCCAAGCCAAGGAAGCATCTCTCCCTATTCCCTGGTTGTCCTCCCCAGAACCAGCCATGACTGAGGGATTCAGGCTGAAGAAACTTCACACCCTTCTTCCACGGAAACAACCACTTAGAAAACCATACATTAATTCAAACACTGCTTGGCCCATTAGCTCTAGCTTCTTGTTGGCTAATTCTTACATCTTAATTTAACCCATTTCTATTCATCTGTATATCACCCCAAGGTTGTGGCCTACCATCCAAGTTTCAGCATGTCTATCTCTGGCAGTGGCTCCATGGCATCTCTCTCTGACTCTCCCTTCCTCGTCCCATGCTATAGGCGAAGCCAGTTCTTTATTCATTGACCAATAAAAGCAACACATAGATAGAAGGACCTCCCACACCAGGCCGCTAACATTAAACATACCTAGAACCCAGGCTTTGTGCTCTGCAGACCTCCCAAGGTGTTAATCACCACCAAGTACAACTCACACAACAGAATTTAGCCTTTTATTTAGTTATATTAATTTATCCCAACAGCTTCAGCTACTGACAATGCTAATCACAGAATTCATTTCAGAATAGAGATCTTTTTAAAATGTTTGCTCTTCAACCGTTACTGCCCTTTGCAAGGTTATCATCTGAAAGCTCCATCCCTGCCTCAACATGTTAGGAGAATTAATTTTAAATACAGACAGGTCTGAAGTAAGAAGATGGTGGGTAAAATTTCTTCCATACTCGGGAATAGGTCTACCCAGTGCTATTCAGTAATAAAGTCTGTGATGGTGGGATATTTTATAACTGTTCTCAGTTTAGTAACCACTAGCCACAGCTGGCTACTGAACTCTTGAAATGTAGCCGGCACAATCAAGGAACAGTTGGAAAATTTCCTGAATTGTTCAGAATTTCCATCAAAATGGCCACAGTGGGTTTGTGGCATCATATTGGATAGTGTTAGTTAGTATAGAGCAGTTCTAAGGTTGGAGAAACACAGTGGGCATTGACTTGGAAGAAATACATACGTGTTGGGTATTTTAGAAATGCAAACTTCTTTCCTAATTCTTATTTAAAACAACTGTTCAAAGACAGTCAAAAGGTCAAAGGCATCTTTAATATGAAATTTTAAGTTTGCCATATACAGAGCTAATTACATCCAGAGAGAAATGGGCAAGAATGTTTTTCTATTTTTTTTTCTCCACAGCATCCTAACTCACTCAGCAACACTTGAGGCTACACCTTGGTTCTGCTCTGGCTGAGGTGGATATCACTCAACCATGAGCATTCAACAGGAATCCACATTTAAGGGGTCCTTGGCATACATTGTTGGTTCATAGATGGCCCCGCCAAGCCTCAAGAATATTCAATAGCCACATCCATTTTGCCTTGTAAAGATTTTGGCTGGAGTGGTGGCATTTCCATTCAAGGGAGGGTTTTCCTTTTTCAAAGCTTGCTATTTCTCATCGAGCCAGCACAGCTCTCCTACCAGGGCGTCAAGGGAGTTTATCTACCATGATACCTTTGTTCATGAGAATGCTCAGCTGTGTTGATCCTTCCAGCACTGGTGACTGAGAAAGACTACACTGTGAGGAAATCTGGTTGTGCACGGCTGAGCTAGAGAAGGCTAGAGCAGGTGAATGGAGGTAGAGAGTTTCAAGGGGGCTATCCTGAAGATGAAAAACTCTTACCTAGCTCTGTTGACTCTTCATGGGCCAACCTGAGCTGGAAAGTCAGGACAAATCTCTTTCCAGACTTCTTCCCAGCCCCACCCCATTCCTCTCCATTCCCTTCTGCTTCCTCTTGAGCTAGAGCTCAATAAATGAGAAAATATATGCTAGTAAGCCTAATTAAATGGGTTGGAGCATAGACCATTAAACACCCTTCACTCTAACTTTCACACTTGACCACATACACCACACCATCCAAGTAAAGGCTACTTGGGGTCAGATAAAGTTATCTACTGCATTTGATGTCTCCTGGAAGATCTGTCAGACAATGTCTATGCCTCTTCCACAGTCAGGGATAAAAGCAAATGTTAAATGCTTGGTAGGTCAAGAAAGGACTCTCCTGTATTTCATGATGAACATTTCTGAAGATGAATACAATGACTCCATTGCTTTTCTTCTATAAATACAGCTATCAATCAATGACATGAGGCACATGGATATATATATATATATATATATATATCATTTTCTTCTCTCCTATACCGGCAGTCTGGGCACAATGGGCGGCTCAGAACACACAGGAGCAGAAATGTGAAGCTGATCATTTGCTTTGCTCTCCGTCACTGTTACTCATCGTTCATCCACAGGGTGGACCTGGTCGAATCGCCACAGCTGGCTGCTTTTACCATCACACTGACTCAAGTGTAGATCCTTACTGTCTCCTTGAGCCCCAGCTTCCATGCATCTCCCAGAAAGGATGTGAATGATCGTTCCATCCTGAAAAGAGAAGGAAGGAGACAATTCCTGCCAAAGTCAGCAAAGGAAGACATTTTTAAGATTTCTTCTGAGCAATAAAAGACTGGTGGAGGTGGTATGTACTAGCCTGGAATGAGTGGCAGGATTTTAATTAATAGAAAACATAATTTAAATATTTCTAAAATTTAGATGTCTTTCGAGTCTAAGGGATCCTGATCCCAATTATATTGCTGTTAAATGATTGTGTGCTGTAGGAAGTGGTAACCCGCCCACTGGGGTGTGGCCTCTTATACTATATATGCTGATGCAGAGCATGCGTCTACTCTCTTTCTGGCCTCTCCCTCTGTTCCAGTTGTGGATTTCAGTTTCTGATCTTTGATCAAGCGGAGGATTCTGATTCATGAGTTTACCCCTGAGTAAACAGCCATCTATTTCTCAGTTCTGAGCTAGTGTGGGCTTCCTTTTAGGTGACCGTCCTCAATGTGTCATTTCTTAGAAAGTTCTGGTCAGAGTGACTCTGGTTAGGGTGTGTTCAGTCTTTGTGCTGTCTGGTCAGCACTGTTATCACTACATTCACAAACGGCTGCTATCAGAGCGATTTCCTCATTAGTGCTATCTTCTGCTAATCCTGCAATCTGAAATTGTGGCCACTAGGTTGCAGTAAAGAGTAAAACTGAGGCTATCCTGAAGGTCTACTTAGACCATCCATGTGAAAGGGATGGCTCTACGCCAACAGAATCAATATTGACCATAGCATCCTCTTTTCAAGAAAATTAGATTTCTTTACAAACTTAAACAGCTTTAGCCATAATGTTACAAATTCTTGCTCATTGTTGAAATTTTCCAAAAGATAGACTGTAATTGTCCTTATTATTTTCCAGAATATTTCCATCACTGCCAAAGACACCACTGCCCATTAGCAGTCATTTGCCCTTCCCAGCTCCCACTAGCGACTGAGAATTACTGGTCTCCTTTCTGTGGTTATGCATTCACCTAAACTGTTGGGACACACACAGAGGTGAGCCTGTTCCACCTTGTCTGAAGGTCAGCGTGTCTGAGCTTATTTTTGCTCTTTCAAATTGTTGACAACAGGTGTGGCTACAAAACAAGATATCCTGATCTAGGGTATGGTTACTTGGTGTTTAGGACATTAAGATGGCCCATAGAGGTGGATCCACTCCACCCTAACCAAGGGTCAGAGAATTCTAGCACACTCCTGTGCTCCTTCATTTAAAATAGGAGGTTTGACAGCCTCACAGTGATACACAGATTAATAGAAACAGATTAATTTAAGATGTAAGAGCTAGGTAAGAATACTCTTGAACCATTTGCCAAACAGTGTTATAATTATCATTTGTGTGATTATTCATGTGTTGGTCTCTGGGAAATAAAGAGCAGTCTCCGTTTAAACTTACATCCCTCTCTTTTCTCTCTGTTGGTGTATATCCTCTGGGAAGGTTCTAGAACTTCCTTACTGGAAATATAGGAGTAAAAAACTTCAAGAAATGATGAAATGCTCACAATTGGATATTCATTATAATGAAGAAAATGACAGACTCATATTTATATGTTAATACTTGGAAAATATTGATTTATTTTCATTTTGTGTGTATAGATACCTGAGTGCTAGCAAGTACACCACTCGCATACTGTGCCAGCAGAGGCCATCAGGTCATCTTGAACTGGAGACTGGTTATTTGCCCCACAAGTGGGGTGCTAGGAATTGAACCCCGTACTCTGGAAGAGCAGCCAGCCCTCTTAAGCTCCAGCTCCAACAGCTACATATTTACATATCAATACCTACTTCTTTTCAGTTTTGCTCTGCATCACTCCCCAGTCCACACCACTGAGTGGTTGTTTCTGTAACATGCTTCTCCATCCTACCTGTGATCCAAGCTAATAGCCTGTAATAGCCAAGGACAAGTTAGTACATCTCTTGAGGCTGGGTTGGTTTTTACTTTCACCAGAAACTCCAATGTCAAGCCACTAAGCTCAACAACAGGAGTGTGTCATGAAGAGTACCTGGTGTCTCGGAAGAGCCCAGGCTGCCATGCTAAGAGGGTCTGGTGCTTGGAAGTTCCCTGTGATCAACTGGTATTTCCGGAATGGATTAATTACCTCCTGAAAGTCCCAATGCTGTTGATGAATGGCAGGGCCTTCCTCCACGCAGTTCTGCAGAATCACCTGTTCTTGTCTGACATCGAAGCACAGCTGCTGTGGGCTGCCGAAGAGAATCTCCTTCCTGCTGGTGTGCTCCAGGTTCTGGGACAGAGGAGATGGCAGTTAGCAAAGCCCAAAAGACACCTTCTCCAGAGCCATGAGGAGACAAAGGAACACACGGCAGGACTATGTTCTTCAGATTTGACAGGGGAAGCCAGCAAGGCTCTTCCTGGGTTCTGAAGCCCCAGTACCTTGGCCTTTCTCACATTCCTAATTCCACATCCTGGCATGCTTCTATGGTGTTCATTCTGCTCCCCGTGTGCAGATAAGGTCATTTAAAAGGCTGCAAGTGCTGGGTGCACACTGCTGGAAGGGCAGACGATGGAGCTCTCTGAGGCCTAGGTAGATTTCCTTCTAGGGACACCTTCCCTGCCCCTGACTAATTCCACTGCTTTCACTGTGGTGTCTGCAGACTCTTGGTCATGGTTCCCATTGCTTATATCATGGTTCCCATTGTCTCCATCATGGTTCCCAGGGCCTCCAGAGTTTTATAGAGCTAGACTGTGTGGACCTTTACAGAGGGTCTTTAACTGTGAGGCTCCTGTGCTTACCAATTGGATGCTATGTTTTGGCAAATCGATCCCTCTTCTGTTCATTATTGCCTGATGTAGCCTAAACTGATTTTTATGTTAACTGTGTACTCTGAGCCAGCACCCTGCACAGTCACATGAGCCCTGTGCTCAGACAGTTTTCATGCTCTTGGTTCAATCTATGCACTGCTGCCACTGTCTTGAAATCCTTAATAACTGTTGAATGAGAGACATCACATCTTCCATTTGCACCAGGCCCTGCTAATTTGCCAATTAAATACAGTGGTGTGCCCTGCTTAAATATTCTCAAATTGTAAAGTTAGCATAAGTTTAAGAAAGGGGGTAGGAAGGGAGGGGAGCAGAGAAAAATAAATAGTTCAATAAAAACAATTAAAAAAACATTTGAACCCCAAGCATATCCCACAAACTTGTAGGCAATTCTCAAGGGAGAGTAATGTTTTTTCCTACTCAAAATCCCATCAGTAGTGACAGATGACTTCCTTGTTTTCTTGTGGTCATAGGAGAGATATTTTTAGTGCAGCTTTGCAGGGACAGGCTACTCTGTGATGGTGAAAGCTGGCTAATATGAAGTCTCATCCCAACCTCATCTCTACTGAGCTGAAGCTGAGCTTTTCTTACTTCTCCCTCCTGCAGCCACACTCCTGAGCTCCTGAGGTTGTTAGCCACAGACCCTGTCACCTCTCAAGAAAGCCCAGCATACACATTGAGTTTATTTTCAGTTGCCACTTGAGTTCTAGTTCCTGGATATTTGTTTCCATTTCTTTCTTGTGAGCTCAATGACTGTATGGAAAGGGGCATTTCATCCTCTTTTAATCTAGGCTTTTTTTCCCCCCTGGTGTGGGTCAGTTTACCGACTTTCCAATATTGCAAGCTTCAGAGACCTTACTAATAAAAAAAATACACAGAATAAATATTCTCTCTGTTTAAAGGAAGCCTACAGCACACGAAGAAACCAAGACTCAGATGATAATAAGCCTGTCAAGATCTCACAGCTAGCCAAAGGGAACTTGATTCAAACCTGGCTCCAAATGGCAGTAAAGCTCGAACAGTTATCACCCTGACACGTGACTTCCTCACTTACTCTTCATGTGCTCATTCTCGTGTTCAGTGTTATGGCTTAAACATGAAGTAGTCTCTGTAGGCTCAAGTTTCACGTGCCCCAATGCCTGGCCCTGCTTTGACAGCTGTGGGGCCTCAGGAGGTGAGGCCTGACTGCTGGAAGCTGATCACTTGAGTGAAGCCTCTGAGGGTTTTATGCACCTAGCTCGCTTTCTCTGCTCCTTAGTCTGCACCATGTGAGCAAGCTACCAACTGTGTCATACTTCTGCCCCATAGACCAAGCCACTCCCACTGCCAGGCCCTTCCCATAGAAAAACTGAAATCCTCCTGAGACTGTGAGGTAATAAAACCACCACCACCAACAAAACAATAGCAGCAAAAGGAAACCCTTTCCTCCCATGCTTCTGTCAGGGGTTTGGATTGTAGGGATGTGGAAACTCACTAATATATCTGGTATAAATGCACACTGGTATTTTAGGAAAGAATGGTGAACTACATAGATAGAAGAGACCAAGTGAATCTTGAGTCAACCCCTTCCCTGTGTACCCTCAGGCCCTGAGCCTATGCTCAGCACTCTAGGCTGCTCTGCAAGACTGGACCAGCTTCCACAGAGATGTCCTAGGCTTGCCCTGCAAGACTGGGCCCCAAACTTCCCGTGAAGATGCTTTTCCCTTCTTCCCAGGCTCTCTAGGTCTCCCTTAACTGTTGTTTGCTTTTGTTAGGTAATTTTGATGTATGACAGATCAATTCAAAGGATCCCCCATCACAGCCTGAATCCGATAAGGGGCCAGTCTACAGTGAGAAGTTATTCAAGTTGTAAAAAGAGGTGGATCCATGGCCCCTCAGCCAGGGTGGACAGCTTTCAGTTACCTTGCCCAGCAAATAAGAGCACCCTAAGGGTCACAGTGACCTTCCTAGGGGTCGCAGTGACCTTCCTAAGGGACAAAGGGTCCGTGTGATTCTTGACTCTTCTCCCAACTTTATTACTTGTTGGACCCTTCCTCAAGCCAGGAGGATCTGAGGTAGAAATTTCTGGGCTGGTGTTTCTATGACAGTTTCCCCACCTGCCAGTTTCAAGAGCTGACTAAGCAGCCTCTTTGTTTCTTCTAAATGAGATGCTCCATTCTTTGATGCTGGTCCAGATCTAAGGTGAGGATGATGTGGTGTACCTGTGACGTGTCCTCACAGTGAGAAACCATGGCCTGTCAAGGGACATGGGGCCACATGGAGAAGCTACTTTGAAGGGAACTGAAGGGCACCCTAGGAAACAGCATCTCTTGTCATTCTTCACTGAAAATCATCTCAAGGATTATCATCACCCACCTGTTGTTGCCGGTTGTTACTGCAAGGGGCTAAAGTCATAGGGCAGCCCGGGATGTCGTTTTCTGCTTGGCAGTCTGCACAGAAGCCGAGTCCAGTGTTGTGGAGCTGAAAATGGGCACCCACAAAGATGTGAATCTGACCTCTACTCTGAAGATGCCATGAAGCAGACTCTAACCCCTTGTCCTCTTTAGACCTTATCCTGATGTACGTGGCTCTGACATGGTCAGCTGGATCAAGCCCAGGTCACTCATTTTAAGTCACAAACCTCCATAAGGAGTCTGGACACACTCATTTTGGTGAAGGGATCTGGCATGGGTTATAGGGGAACACAGCTGCTTTCCTCTGGCTGGCAGGAGGCTGGAACATGGAGTCCAAAGGCCTCTGAAGCCTGGTGTAAGGGATGAATGCTCGTGTATTAGCAAGTGACCCCGTCTTTCTTTCTTTCCCTTCTCCCCTGAGTCATGCCTTGCCTTTCCAGAGAACCTGGGTCTGTGCTCAGATGGATACAGCTCAGGATATACATTGGCCAGAAACCAGTGGAATGTCCGACAGCCCAACCTCCTTTGCAGCTTCCGGCGTTCCGTGCAGTCTGGCTTTGCAACCTGTAGGTGGAGAAGGACATGGGGAGCAAACCAGGAAAGCTTGTTCCCCACAAACCCAGACAGTATGAGAGGAATGGAGGTAGACATGAAGAGACAGAAGGACTGGGACAGGATTGCAATGGAGGAAGACTCATATGTTTAGAGAGCTATAGAAGGTACAGAGTCAGGTATCATCTCTGGAGAGAGGCGTGGAACCAGCGAGATTGGAAGCAGTACTACCCCTTCTCACAGACCCCCCAAATCTTCAGCCTACAAAGACCATGGTGTCTGAGCCTTAAAGTCCTTTCTCTGGAATGTGAAGAAATGACGGACTCTGTACCTGGGTTGTAGCATGAGTTGGACCAGAGGTAGTGGAGATGAAGTCAGCTGGGAAATTACAAGGGTGGGGACTGAGGAAAGGCAAGTTGATTTTTCTTCTTCCCTGAGTTTTGATTTTCTCCATTGGTGAAGCATTTATTTGAGCTACATTGGCCCCTCCCTTTATATACAACTGTAGGAAGATGGACACCAGCCCTCAACACTAGTTTACTGCTTTAGGCTGTGTTGGTAAGATCTGAAGAAACCCAGCTAGAAGGGTAGTATAAATTTCCTGGAACAGAGAGGATTTAAGGTGGTGCCGGAATAATCAAACATGGAGAGATGGGGTGGGGAAGGAGGAAGGAGGGAATAGGAAAGGAGAAATAAAAAAGGGAGGGGGTAATTTCCATGTTCGTCTTCCCTCTTGGTGGTCT
The DNA here is from genome assembly GCF_014885135.2 of Alexandromys fortis. NCBI lineage: Eukaryota > Metazoa > Chordata > Mammalia > Rodentia > Cricetidae > Alexandromys > Alexandromys fortis. Next base: position 19,775,327 of record NW_026067910.1, read on the forward strand.
CTGGTCTGCAGTAAGACACAGAGGGCCAAAAGGGCTGTAAATATTTTACATGTTATGTTGGGCTAACTTCATCCAAAATGCTGTGCTCTATTGAGCCTGTCTAGAGCCCAGGTACATCAGAAGCCTGGCTAGTTCTTTTTATGGGTTCTTTTATAAATTAAATCTATATTGACATTAAACAAGTGTTCCCTGAAAACAAAGAGAAAATACTAAATTGACATCCATTACATGAGAGTGGAGAAAAATGATGCTCAATACAACAACAACAAAAAAGCCCAAAGATTAAAATCCTCAGTGACTCTGGGGGTCCTTTCATCCTGAGGGGTAATCAAGGACTACAGAATAACATTAATTACATGTTTTAATTTCAACTTTTCTGTGACTTTTTTTGGTAATTCATATTTATTTTTATAATCAAATCTTTTCTTTGTCTTGGTTATTCCGTAGTCCTTGATTACCCCTCAGGATGAAAGGACCCTAAGAGATGTGGTACATCTGTTATCTTCCTCTGGTTCCCAGCATCCTATAGCAGTATGGGAATTACAGGTCAAGTGTGAGACTCTAGCGAGGTAATGGGACAGAGGACAGCCCCAGCAGGTAGAAGGATCACTCTAGAGGGACAACTCAGAGAAGCTCAAGCCAGAAATAAGAGAGGGACCTCCTTAGCTGACCCAAAGCTAGTGAACTTATGTTGGTCAAAGACCCCCTAGCAGCCCCTCTTTACCTTGCTTAGGGAAAGGGCCTCTGGGCTGTGCCTGTAGAAGGTTTCTTTGAAGGACCCCAGCCAGGTCTCAGCAATGCGGACCTTGTTCCTCAAGATGAGCTCAGGGTCAGTCCTGGAGCTGACATCTTTGCTTTGGTAAATGTGTCCCACTCGAGAGCAGGGAAGGATTTCAATGGAGCCGCCACAAAGCCAGGCCTGTCATAGGAGGAGAAGGTGATTGGCTCTCCTTTCTACCTCTCTGTCTGTGAGCGACTGACAGAAGACCAGGAAGTCTATGCCAGGATGACCAGTTCATATCCTTAGAGCATAGTTCCTCAATCCTACAGTGTGGGGAGCAGGGCAGTGAGGTGAGAGGGACAGAGGGCAGTTGTCCTAGAATGGAATTGAGGGGTGATGGCTGACACCTGTGCACCTGCCTGGACACGCCACCTGAAAAAATGTGCAGACCAGAGGATGCTTTCCCAGGGAAAACATGTCTGCAGTGGCCAGGGAATTTCTAAGAGCCAGTGATGTCTCCTGCAAAGACACTAGAGATGAAAGCACACTTTCCTTAGTCTTCTTCACTCCATCCAGAAGCTTCTCCCTGACCCCCACTGTTCAATGGACAAGAATCCTTTATTCCATACTTGGTGACAGAAATTACAATTGAATCATGCTGGGACAGGCTGTGGTTCAAGAACTAAAATCACACTAGGCATGGGGTTCTCAAACACTCTGCCCCAAGATACCTCAGAAGACTCAAGGAGCACCTCAGACATTTTTCATTTTTTAGAGAAATAGACAACTTGGACATTATGCAAACTACAACCTTGTTGTAATTCACACATCCACATTAGATTGGCCTGCCATGGGAGATGATGGACATCTTTTCTGGACTAGGTTTGGGGCAGTGGGTATGACTGAAGGGCAAGAATAATGCTAGGAACAGGGTGGAACAGAAAGTATGGGTGGTGCCTGTCCACACAGTTCCCAGGACGGAGAAGACAGCTATGCCCAGCAGGTCCTAAGTCAAATGAATACCCATTGTTTGGATGGAACTACTCAATGCCAAGAGTGGTTTCACATTTGGCTGGTGGGTACCATAAAAGATTCCCTAGATGCTAAGAGTGCCATGAACAGAGAATGTACCAGAAACTTAGGATTCTCTGCACTGAGATGTGAATGGCTGATAGTATACCTTCTCCTGATGAGGATTCTGAAAGTCAAGTTCACAGAGAGGAGGCTGGGAATAAAGTCAAGGTAGGTCACAAGAGTCATGGCCTGGGAGGACACGGGAGGTTTGACACATCTTGATGTAATGACTTTATATAATTTCCCCACAAGTTTATTCCCAACACCTGCTCTTTCTAATGTCTACCTCTGAGCTGACTGCACACATGGTTCCAGAGATACCACCCGCATCCACTGTTAACATAGAACCTACCTTGAAGGACATCTCAAGATTTTCCCCACCCTGAGGTGACATGAGAGGATCATAAGCTCCAGAGTTTTGGAAATAGTGTCTGTCCACGGCCACCACCTCTCCGGATACCACAGGGCTCCTACACAGAGAAGTCAGATAAGAGACTGCAGGGCAACCCCAAGCATAGAGACAGAGCCTAGGTGGGGCTTCCCAGAGCAGGTTCAGTGAATGAGACAGCTGACCCTGGGGCTCTGAAGAAGCTCAACATTTTGAACCACAAGACTGGAGCAGAGCAACAATGTTTGAAATCCAAGAATTTTATAAAGAGAACTATGTGCTGGAGAGATGGCTCAATGGTTACGAGTGTTCGCTGCTCTTCCAGAGGACCCAAGTTTGGTCTAGCAGCCATGTCAAACTGGTCACAGCTGCCCATAACTCTATCTGCCTACAAAACCTGCACACACACAGCATATTCTCACACAGACAATTAAATAAAAATAAGACTGAAGATTAAGAAACACTAGACTGACCTGGGTCTTTGTAGCTCGTCCTTAGGCCTTTTTCTATAGAAGGGAGTAGTGATTGCACTTGAGTCTCTCCAGAGAGGTGTCTGAGGAGAAGGTTCTAGCTAAAATAAGACACCTCAAGGGAGGCAGTTGCCAGGCCCAAACCAAAGGAACAGTCAGGCTCTCTTGTGGCTTGAATGTGAAAAGTCTCCCATGGGCTCATGTTTTGAACACTCTTTCCCCAGACTGCAGTACTAACCTGAGAGGCTTGGAGCCCTTAGGAAGTGGGACCTCGCTGGGAGAAGGTTACCAGCAGTGGGCCTTTGAAGGTTAGACTCATCCCTGGCTCTGGTCTAGTTTCCCATCTGACCAGGGCGAACAGGCCACCACCACCTCAGGCACGTGGAGAACTGACTGAGCCCCTCCTGCTTTCGAGCTGTCCTGCCGTGATAGACTGAGACCTCCGACACCATGAACCCTTCCTACCTTAAGTTGCTTCTGACAGGTGTTTCCTCAAATAGAGGAAAAGGTAATGCACAAGGCTCTTCCTGCTTCTCTTCTCCCCGCCCCCTTCTTATGTTTTCTTTTTTCCTCTATTCCCTCCCCACCTTTAAGATGAATCTAACAGGAGTTCTGTAGATGGGTTCCCACTCTCACTGGGTGAAATAAAATGGCTTATACATGCAGAGAATGGGAAACTCTGGGCAAGGGAATGGATGGGAATAACAGTCCTCAAAATGGCTTAATGCAAACTACCTGTGGTGGTGCACATCTTTAATCCCAGCACTTGGGAAGAAGAAGCAGGAGGACCTCTGTGAGTTTGAGGCCAGACTGGCTGGTCAGATGTGGTGAGTTATAGAATAGCCAAGGCTATACAGTGAGACAATGTCTCAAAAAAACAAAACAAAACAAAACAACAAAACAAACAAACAAAACAGTTCACAGCTGCAGCTTGTGGGGATTGAAACCAGAAGTTCCATGCAGTACCAATCACCATCCTTGCCATATTTTAAATACAAAGCTGTACAGTTTTATGGTTTGGGAATTCCTTCTGTGATGCTTTTATTGGTTAATAAATAAAGAAACTGCTTTGGTCTGTGATAGGACAGAGTAGAGATAGGCAGGAAAACTAAACTGAATGCTAGGAGAAAGAAGGCAGAGTCAGAGACAAGCCATGTAGCCCCGCTGGAGACAGATACCAGGCTGAACCTTGCCAGTAAGCCACACCCACGTGCCAATACACAGATTAATGAAGATGGGTTAGTTTAGGATGTAAGAACTAGCCAATAAGAAACTAGAGCTAATAGGCCAAGCAATGAATGATTTAATTAATACAGTTTCTGTGTGGTTATTTTGCTTCTTTCTGAGTTTGCTATTCCTCTCTTATGTTTGTGGTGCTGCAGTATAGGAGTTCCCTCTGTTTGTGTGTTGCTTTTATTGAATAATGAATAAAGAAACTACCTTGGTCTAGTTGATAGAACAGAACTTACGTAGGTGGAGAAGACAGAACTGAATTCTGGGAGAAAGAAAGCAGAGAGAGAGAGAACCATCATGGAGCAGCCAGAATCAGACATGCTGAATCTTTCCCAGTAAGCCACAACCTCGTGGTGATATACAGATTAATAGAAATGGGTTAAATCAAAATGTGAGAGTTAGCCAATAAGAGGCTAGAGATAATGGGCCAGGCAGTGATTTAATTAATACAATTTCTGTGTGGTTATTTTGGATGTAAGCTAGCCAGGCAGCCGGGACAAACAAAGGGCCACCCTCCTAGTGCAACATGGCCGTTGTTTTTCTCTGTTTCTGTTTGCTTCTCTGACTTTGCTTTGTTTTGGTTTTGGAGACAAGGTCTCACTGGGCAGCACAGGCTGTTATCAAACTCACGATCTTCCCTTGGGATGTCGGGTGTGACCACCAACCCCTGGCTCCTAGTGTGAGTTTTAATTCAGAATTTTTGGATTTTAGAAAGGAGCGTACAGGACACACTGCCCTTTGGCTTTGGTAGCTGCACTTTGTGCGGCGCACTGACATTTCTTCAGTCAGGGTGTCACTGCCCTCAGCGTGGGCTCCACCACATCTGCTGCCCGGTGCATTATGACAACATGCTTGGTTTTCAGAGGGTTTGGAATTTGTGGTTATCAGTTGTAGACTGCAGATGTGTACCAGCCACCCAGTTTAGCACATCAGGGAAATAGCTGGTCTTAAGAGCCGGCTCCCTGGATTTCCGCTGTCATAATGTTGGGAATTTCATCTGTGTCTTGGGCACAGTGGAATAGAGACAGCCAGCCTGGCTGAGTCACTCCAGAGCTCATGACCCACAGAGTCTGGGAGCTTGAAGAATAGCTGTAGTCTTAAACACTAAATTTGAAGTGGTTTGCTATCTGGTAGAAAATTTCTTAAAAAAAAAAATACTTAGATAATTGTTCAGAAACCAAAACAGGACATAGGAGTAGCAACTTTCAAGGCTGGATCTATTTTCTTCCTTTTTACTGAGCAGGGACTCGAGACCAAGGTATTTGCTGTGTTATCTGGGGCCAAGGTCAGTCGTCTTCCTCCTCATCCTCACCTTGGGCATCCACCGAAGCTTCTGGAAGGGTTTCACTGGACTCCATTGGTATCACAATGGTAGCAGCATTGCAGCTGGCTGACTGCTTTTTACACTTTGGCTTGTTTGGTTTGCATACCCATCCCATATATGCTAGGCACTGTCATCAGGAAATGGGGACTCAGGTGAAATGGGTCCCAGGTGTGGAGATCAGAGAAGCGCCTCACCTGATAGGGCTGATGGGGGATGGGAGGGCCTCCTGCTCCTGTTCCCCCAGGGGCTCCCATCGGAAATCCAGCTTCCAGTCCAGCACCCCTCGCTGCAGCTGCTTGACTGCAGAGTACTGAAACGTCTTCCAATCAATCACGTCTATAACTGGAGACACTACTCGGCTCCTGGAAAGAGCGGAGGATAAACAACTATGCAGGTGACTCACTAGCTGGGGACAGGAACAAGGTCTATGTGATGTGTGGCCAAGGGCAGCAGGCATTGGCCGTTTGCCCCTGTCAGCCTTGAAGCTGTGCTTTGTCCCAGCCAAGAATCCCAATTTAGAAGAGTTAATAGGAAAAAAGAATGTAAAAACTTTCAATAATTTTATATTGATTACACACCGATATTGCATTTTAAATATGCTATGTTTACATTATTAAAATTATTTTCAGCTGTTTTTACCTTATAACATGATTGTTTTTATTAAACATGTGACCCATGTTGTATCTCGTCTGTATGACACTGGCTATATCTGAAGGACTGGATGTACCTCCGACAGGACCCTGGGCAGTCAGAGAGTGGGAAACAACCTGGCCTGATGCAGTCATTTAGCTCTTCCTAGAAACCTCCCCTTTCTTTTAGAAACCCCCTTATTGAGAGGTGTGATTCTCTGCCTTGCTTGGTTAGGCATTAGAGCTGGCAAGCTGGAAGCTGGATACGGCAGAGAGCCTTGGCCTTCCACATTGCAGCTCTATAAGGAAGCTGCCATTGGTCAGCAACCCCAGACCACCCCAAAGCAGTTGTTTTGGTGTAGGGTTGTTTTGTGCAGTTATAGGGATTGTGTACCTACCACTCAGACCCAGAAAGCACCTCAAATACTGTACATTATTATAAAATTACATATTTATTTTTACAATTTCCTTAAATATAATAAGAGGCTGAAACATCTCATTCCAGAACTAGAGAGATGGGTCAGCTAGGAAGAGCGCTTGTGCCTCTTTCAAAGAATCCAGGTTCAGTTCCCAACACCCATGTCAGGAGCTCACAAGGCCCTTAATTTCATTCAGATCCAGAGAAACTGACATCCTCTTCTGGTCTCTGTGATCATAGAACACTTGTGCTTAATGAGAGCAAGCATAGAGTGCAAGAACAAGAACCAGGAGCTCTGGTTCTGACAGTTCCATCCAGCTGGGAGCCAGGAGGTCCTACCGTGTCTCAGGCCAGCTTGAGCAGCATGGGTGTTGAATGGGTGAGCCTCTCCCCACACTCCTAGGGGAGCTAGTTACCAGGGTTTTCTGAATACGATAGTCATATTGAGGGGCATGACGGATAGGTCAGGCTTAGGAAGAAATGGAGATGAGAAAAAGGGTGTGGAAAAGATAGCATGATAGGGTCAAAGCAATGCTAACTTGTGGGATGTAGTATGACCCTCAGTTCCACATCCCCCAGGGCTCGGTTTAGTTAGAAAATTAGGAGCACTGTGGGCACTACAGAGGAGCAAAGAAAGTTAATTGTTGGGAAAACCAGTGATGGGGAAATCTAATGCCTTCTCCCTGGGCATCGGTGACCTGTGCTCTAGGCTGGTTTAGGAGTTTGTTCCCCCAAAAGAAACTGGCAAAGTCGGGGAGTCATGGCAGGCATGGAGTGTTCTGCCCTTCCTACGCAGCTTAGCCGGAATGGTGTGTGCCACCCTTCCTATGCATCTTAGCAGGACTGGTTCATTTAGACGTTGTAGAAGCTGTTTTCTAGCCTTCCTTCCAATGGTAACTTCCCACACTTCTTAACATCCAAGTGTCTGGAAATCCCAAGGAATTGGTTCTGTGGACCAATGAGTGGAAACCAAGGTGTTTCTCAAAGGGTGGGTAGATACTCTGTTCTCAGAGTAACTGTGCCTGGGGTGTCTCTCCCCGACCCACTCCTTGCTTTGAAGATCCTTAGTAGAATGAATTACCTGTCATCAGCTATTCTGCTGAGGAGAGGCTCCAGCCATCCAGGGTGGCACTCACAGTGGGCATCCATGAAGACCAGCACATCCCCTGTGGCCATGGTGGCCCCCAGCATCCGGGCTCCGATAGTGCCAAGCCTCTTGTTGCTCCTGAGCAACTTCACAGCCTCCAGCCTGGCCACATAGTCACTGAGAGCAGACTTCAGTTGTTCTGGAATCGACAGGGTTCTGTCAATGGGGGTCGTGGATGCCACACTGAACAAGACTGTGGTGAGCATTGCAGACTTAGAGACCCCAGTGGGTACCAGATTCTGAGCCTCCAATGTGTTACTAAAGGTGGTCATTTCTAAAGTTTGGGATGGTGCATAATTCTCTGTATTACCACTAGGCTGGAAGAGTGGAAAACTGGAAGAGGAGAGAACTACAACCGATCTCCAACTGAGATCAAGATCACCACTCAAGAAAACCACTTGCTCTTACATCCCATCTTTGGCTCTCATCCAGAGAACCCAACTGAAGACAGCGGACAAGAAGCTTAAGAACAGAGGGTCATGAAACTGCAGCTGGTAGCCACTGAGGTGTTGTCTCAGAGGTTTCACCCAGTGGCAGGATGAGTCTGAGAAGAGGCTGTGGAGGAGATGAGAAACCATGGGCACTTCCAGCTGTGGGTTTTGGACAGATGCAAAGGCTGTGGCTTAGCTGCTAGCCAAGGATCCAGATGCCCTCAAGTAGGAAGGGCTGAAGCTGAGGACTTGGGAGGAAGCTTGTCTTAGGTTTTTATTGTGAGAAAACACAATGACACAATAAATTACTCACAGTGGAGTATCTGTTCCCTTGTCACCTGAAGCTCCTCATCCAGGGAACCTTGTCTATGGCCTTGAACTCTTTCTTTTATGGAACTCCCCCTCCCTCCCATCTTGTCCTTCCCTCCTCCATTCTGGCTGAAGGTCAACCACTCCCAGTGATCCAGAAGTCAACTTCAGTTACCTTGCTGGCTGAGGTCATCTACAATGATGATCTCCTGCAGCAAGACCTTGGGTGCGGTGTCCAGGATGCTGTGTACAGTTCTCAAGAGCAAGGGCCAGGCTTCATCATGGAAGCAGAGAATGACGCTGGCTGTAGGCAGGCCACTTGCAGGGTGCTGTGGTAGACACCTGCAGGGCAAGAGAGTTAGAGAGCCCCCAAGGAGGAGATTGTGCAGAGAAGTCAGCCCAGGCCCCTCACTCCTCAACCCTGGCTGGCCCACTCCAGCCACATCACTGTTACGATTCGGTGGCTCTCCTGGGATTTCATCAAGTAGCCAGCCACACAGAGATCCCCACACATTATAACAGTGACTTCTAACTCTCGACCTAGATGTCAGAGCTCTGCTGAACCCAGCACCTGATGCTTCATGGAATAATATCTATCTGAGAAGTTAAATATCTGGTTTAGTTTGTAATTTTTTATCTTGTGATAATGTAAGACTCCCAAGAAGTTACAAACATTGCACAGTTAAACCTGGTGTGAAAAAATAAACATATGAGCGCAAATCGTCAGTTTTCTAAGTCTTTGATGCTCTATCATCAGTTCTGAAATCATCACCAAAATAAACAAAATCATCCTCAAGATAAACAAAATAATCTTAATAACATACCCAGAGGGAACTGTCCTCCCTATAAGGTTTTGGGAGTGGACTAAGAGTCGTTTGTATAGCTGGTAAGTGGCCCGGCTCCAGGACCCAGCAACAGAGGTAGCAGACCACTAGGGGTAAGATTGAGGGTTATACATTGCTTGCTAGTCAGTACCGTGTGAGAAGCCAGGCTCCTCTGGTTGCCATGCCTTTCCAGTCGTGGTCGACTTAAGCCCATGAATCGTGAACCAAAAGAAACTCACATATGTTCCCCTTCCTGTGGTGCTTCTGTTAGCTGTTCAGTCGTAGAGATGAGAAAAGTAACCATTGCATCCAGTGTTTGTAGGGTTTTACGGGGTGGGGGGACACATGCCTGGAGGTCAGAGAACAGCTTGCTGCAGGAGTTCTCTCCTTCCATGTAGGTTCCAGGGATTGAGCTCAGGTCTTTGGGCCTGGCGGCGAGTGCCCTTAAGAGCTACACCATTTTTCTGGCCTTGCTCAGTGCTTGGAGGTATCAGTTTCCTTATTTTAAAAATTAGGATGATTTTTTTCCTACTTGAGCCTAGTGTGAGAAAACAATGCAAGCGTGAGTGCTCCGTCATCAGTTTGTCAGTCATGGTTTATATACATATGTATTTATTAATTGTCAGTGCTGCATGGAGCTCACTTACTTAGGGGAGTGCTCTACCACTGAGCTACATGGCTAACCCTTATGTATGTAATGTATGTATGTGTGTATATATGTGATAGGTCTTACTATGTAGCTTAGGCTAGTCTTGAAGCCCCAGGCCTCTTGCCTCAGCCTCCCCAGAGGTAAGATCACAGCATGGACCACCATGGTTGTTGAATACTATTATTTTGTTGTTGTTATTATTATTATTATTTGTCTGTCCTGGAACTTGTTCTGTGGACCAGGCTGTCCTTGAACTCACAGTGATCTGTCTGCCTCTACCTCCCGAGTGCCACCACTGCCAGGCCAAATACTGCTATTTTACCAACTGCTCTGTAGCATGGACCCTCACTGGCCACTTCCATGTTAGGGTTCCCTTCTCCTCAGGACGGAAATGCCCACAGATGCCATTGCAGAGCTTTTGTGAGCAGCAAGTCCCACAGGTGCTTAGTATCAAGTCAGGCACACAGCTGCAACCCCTTTGGAGGAGGCGGTCTTTCCGTTCTAGCCTCCTTCAGACAGTTGTCTCTGTGGATTCCGCAGTCAGGAGCTATGAAAGTGCTGAACATTCAGGCTACTGACTTCTGTTTGATCTCCCAGAGCATCCCCTGTAGCACGGAAGTCTCTCCATCACCGGCCAGCTATGCAGATGACCCTGGACTTATCGCTTGTTTTAGATTGTGGTGATCTCCCGAGGGGAACGACAGCACCCGCTTACAAAGGTCGCTGTGAGGTTGAGTGGCTCTTGTAAAGCCCCAGGAAGGACATGTCTGCTGCAGTCCGTCTCCACAGCTGTGCTTCGAGAGCTGCTGCGAAGGCCCTTTCGGTCTTGGGATTTGCTGTTTTTGCTTTTTGTTCTATTTTTTTTTTTTTTTTGAGACAGTCCCTCACTGTGTAGCTCTGGCTGTCCTTAAACTCACTCTGTAGCCCAGGCCGGCCTGGAACTCACAGAGACCCACCTGCCTCTGCCTTCCAAGTGCTGGGATTAAAAATGTGTGCCACCACCGCATGGCTTTTGTTCTTGATTCTTTAGGGTCCCTTTCTAGCTGGCAGACACTCTGAGAAGCTGTGATTTCAAAGAGTGTCCTGTTTCCAAAATTTCTGAGTTTGATGACCAGGCCTAAGTATATTTTTTTCTTCACAGTGAGAGAAGTGGCGGGGAGATGGATGGGCAGTATGAGTGGCTAGACCATACAGGCAGACACGGGTTCTATGGGTTTGATGGGCAAAGAGCGTAGGCCCCATCACAACCAGGAGGGGCTCCTGCGACAGTGTGAACAGGCTCTACCTCCTCTCCAATGAAGAAGCTCTCACAGTCTTCAGGATTCACACAGGCCACATGGACCATCTCCTCAGGTACTAGGAAGCCAGAAAGACCACCATGGAGTGTTTGGGTATATCACGGAGGACTAACAGAACTGAGTGGGCTCTGCCTATGGGGCGTGTGCAGGCCCAGCTCCCTCAACACACCTCTTCAATGCAGAACCAAATATTGTAAATTAAGCACTGGCAGAGTCCTGTGGCTCAGAGCATACCAGATGGTTCTAGGAGGAACAGAAATCTATTAATTTGCTCCTGGCAGCCAGAGGATCTGAGGAAGGGGCCCGTGGGTGAGGCAAGCACAGTGGCCAGAAGGGGGGGTCAAGTTCATGTGCAGTTGGAGTGGGTTTATGGGCCTCTGTGGTCCTAGGGATGAGCTCCGTCCACTATGGGCATTGAGAGGAGCCTCACTGTGCCCATGGCTGGTGGCACAGTGGAAACGGTGTAACACAGCCAGACTCCACTTCCACTCACTTTGCTGAGGGCATCTTAGGAGTTTCATCCTGTATAGCCAGCAGAGAGGAGACCAAGAGTGGCCACAGGCTTCAACTCCTGGGCCAGTCCCTTCTGAGATTCGGAAAAGTGAGGTCACATCTCTGAGGACCGCACTTCTTCCAGTTGTCTCCAAGTCATCTGCTGTTTTAGTAACTCATCCCCCTTTAACAATTCTTTTGATTCATTAGTTCTTCCTGAATATATATATATATATATATATATATATATATATATATAACCTCAACTTCCTCATCCATAAAACGGGGTTATGGGAAGGAGCCAGTGAATCATGCCCCAGGCATCACAGGGAACTGAATGGACTGTGTGAACTGTAGCCCTGCTGTCTGCCTGACCGCACAGCTACCAGCAAGGCTTCCCTTCCCCACTCTGATCCTGACTCAGAAGAAGACACCCCTCTCCAGCTCTCCTATACTTTCAGGGCTGGGGACCACTAGTGCAATTAAACCCCTGGTTTTCAGTCTGGCTGCATGCTAGAGCCACTTTCCTTGGATGAATCAAATATGAGGCGGGGCACAGAATCCAGACGTCTGTGTTCTAACACACATGGTAGGCAAACAAACCGTGCACATACTTAGGACTCGCTGGTGTAGCCCCTGGCTGTGGTAAGTAGGGCCTGTGGACCACTGCAGCTTAGCATCTCAGGCTGCAGCCCCAATCCCCTGAATCCAGCTCTGCCTGCCAATGCACTGCTCTAAGTTCATGGCCATGCTGAAGTTCAAGGACCCCTGCTCTGACCAACCTGGCCCAGAGAGTTGAATCTGAACGGGGTTCCCATAGCATCTTCAGAGCAGCTCTAATGCCCAGGAACCCATGGAGGATCCTGGACCTATGACAAGCCTTCTGGGTGCATGGATGGCAACCCAAGTATTAAACACAGAGTGGCAGAGCCCCTGGCCTGGACTTTGACGTGCAAAACGCTGCCTCCCTGGGAGTGTCTTTGATAAGGCCCCCTCCTTATCTACTCTGGAAGCCAGGGCAATCAGAAAGGGAGTGGAGGTGGGGTAACTGGAAGAACTTTGCAGGCTGTCAGTGATGTGGGACACTCGTGAGCAGGACACATGTAACTCTTGGTCCTCGGTGCCAGTAGTTTCAAGGTCTAGTTAACCCCATGCCATACTCAGCTTCTGGCTCCCATCAAGGGTCTTTCTCTTTATACTGTTTGTGTGTTTTGGTATGTGTGTATGCGTGTGTGTGTGTGTGTGCATGTGTTTGTGTGTGTGTCCCTTCCCCATAGTACAGCCATCACAGTGAGTTTGAACCATCCTGTAAAGCGTGGTGGTATGCACAGTTTACACTCCTCCATGGATGTTGCCTTCGGGGCCTCTGGGTCTGGCTTTTGCCCTCAGCGGGATCTTTACAAGGCGCCCTTGAAAATGGATGAGTCTCTAAAGCAGCTGTAGCACCCAGGAGCCCATGGAGGATCCTGAACCTGTGACTTCAACAAGCTCCCTGAGTATTAAGCCAGATGGGCATGTTGTAGGTTGCATGTAGCCCTCCAGCGTCCCAGATGAGACATTGGGCAGCTTCAGCTCCTAGGTGCTACTGTGGACACTGTGGTAGTCATCCGCCTACGTGCTCTCAGGGCCCTGGGAGGTGGCTGGCTTGAAGATTGGCAAGCTTAAATGCTTGCAGCCTAGGTGACTTGCCCAGGTTTGATTTGGGAATTGGCAGATCCAGAGTCCATCGTGATGGCATCAAACAGGCTGTCAGGTCACGTGGCACCACTCCATTTATCTCTCTACATCTTGATCCCTCTCATTCATAAAACAAAACCCGCTGCACAGATCTGTGAAGCTGATTGAGGAAGTGAGCCCCACTCACTAGAGTCTCCAGGGTGTATTAACTGTCCACTAAAAGCTCACTAGAGTTTTGCCTCTCTTTCCTGAGACATTTGTTCTGAGGCAGGGTCTCACTGTGTAGCCCAGGCTGTGCTCAAATGCACAACGCTCCTGCCGTAGCCTCCCTTCGTCAAGCGCTGGAGGCAGAGGCGTGCACCATCATGCCTGATCCCAGAGCCAGTCTTTTGGCTCCGTTTACACTAATATTTTACTATTTCCATCTTGTATTATTGGTAATTGTCCTCCTATGCAAACTGACCTCCAGCCATGGTCCTAGAGGAGATTTGGAACCTAGCAAGCGGACTGACAAATGCCAGGGCAGGGCAGAAGGTTAGAAGGTTAGAAGGGTGAAGGTTAGAAAAATGTGTCTGGGTTAGGAGTCAAGGAGCTCGCAGGAAGCCTGGAGACTGGAGGAGTGTGGGAGAGAGGACACAAGAGGCCGAGGTCTCGCGGCCCTGGGAGGAAAGCTCAGGGCCTCACACAGCAGACAGATGCTTATATGCAGCATTCCTTGTCTTTCCACCCACTGGAAGATGGAGGGAAGGAGAGCGCTGCCAGCTTGGATAGAGGATAGGGGTTTTGCCTGGCTTTGCAGGGACTCTTGGGTATCCAGGAGCCTTCTGTAGTCTGGGAGATCTGGGGTCTGGTAGCAGATGGGAGCTCTGGTTGCACCAACCGCACTCGCTGATGATAGCCAGCAGAGGGCGCTGTCCACCGCTACATAGCGCTGGTAACTATGAAAACCCTGGGATGGAGAACCCAATTATGTGTTTCACTTGAGACAGAGAGGTTTCTTGACTGCCAGAGTCTTTCAGGGTTAAAACGGCCCAGACAACTGAAGTGCAGTGCTTACCATGGAGGGAAGAAAGAGCCAACAAAGTGGTCTGCCCAAGGTATATATACAAGTGTACAAGCTTGTTTATGTCTAACACACCAGGTGTATCTGTATCTGCTTGTACCACCAACCCTCCCCCCAATTCACACCCGCACATTACACTACAAGCGACACACTCGAACACGAGCACATGACGATTGCAAGAAACATTTTACAATACAAAGAACACACACGTGCCCCGTATATCATGGAAAATAAACAGTTTCATGATGTATACGTATGGACATAGGCACAATTCATGTGCACATCACATCAAGCACACAGCACATACTATAGGTATGTGCAGTCTACTCATGTATGCCACACATCTACACCTGTGCACGAGGTGCCACACTTTGTACTACACTCACAACATACCATTTACTATTACTACATAATAAATACATAACACATGCACACGTGTCTCACATACAGTGCACATACGACATATTTATAACACATAAAGTACTTACAATACATACACTGGCACTATGCAAACAAAGGCACATAATACATATAAAATAGGCATAGCACAGCACACATGCGTACTACATAAACACATACAAGACAAACACACATCAAACACACATAGTTCCACATAATACATGCTCCAATGCACAATAGATACCCTACATATATGTAGTACTGTACATATCAGCACACATTCACAACATGCAGACACACATGACGCCATACCTATATAGCTCACACCTGTGCCCTATGATGATGGGTGGTATGACCTCCACACACAGCCTGCATGGACAACACCCCAAACTACTATACACATGTACTACGTACAACACACATTTATTTAGTATACATAGCATAATATGCACTCAACACATGGTGTATGCGCAGTGCATATGTGCACATGCACATACGCAGTTCACACACGAGTGTGCATATGTAGAGTGCTCTGGAGACAGAGTCACACCCACATCCCGAAAGCCAGAGCCAACGTTTCTTGTTTACAGAACGAAGTCCTTCCCGTTTTCTCTCAGCCAATGACAACACGCATGGACAGAACTGGAAAGCTGCTCCTTCGTCCAGCACTCATTTTCGTACAGGGAGCTGTGTGCTGGCTGCTGAGACATGCGGTGCGCAGCTGTGCTGACCTTCTGCAGGCTTTCGGCACAGTGGCAGAAGCAGGCACGGCACAAACAAACACGCTGATGGCTATTTAGTGTCTGTGAGTTCAGAGGGAGCCTCAAACTGGAGTGGGGGAGGGGTTCTGGACAGAACTTTTAAAGCCAGGGTGTGAAGTCGGCATCACAGAGCTGGGACTATAGGCAGGTGGGTGCTCCAAGGGCAGGTGAGTGCTCCAGGACACACAACCTCGGGAGATCTTTGCTCTTAGGTAATCAGTAACCAGTGACGGGGGCAGCCGGGCTGAGAGCAGTCAGGGGTCCAAAGTCTCATGGCCCTGCTCCCACTGTCACTGCAATGTGTCTTTCACTTCCAGGGGTAGAAGATAAGCTTGCTTTCGGGAAACTCAGTGGGCTGTGGAGTCGTGGCTTCTAGGGCAGGGCCCAAGGCCACGCTGGCTGTTCAGCCACACTGTGTCTGGATTTGGGTAGGCAATCTCTTGCCTGCCTCTGGCTGTCCATGGTGGGAGGGGAAGCAGGGGCTAGAGAATGAACCACCACCATCTCTCTGGGCACAGATCTGCACGTCACAAACACTTCCCACTCCTGGGGTGGGGCACCCAGCAGGCTGAGCTAGTCGGTACAGCATATGAGCTCTCAGGCAAGGGAACTGTTCTTTTCTTGATGGGATGGAGGAGGGTGGTAGAGGGTGGTGCTTCAGGCCCAACTGGTGCTTAAATGCCTGAATTCAAATTCCTACTTTGAAGCTTATCAGCTGTGTGACAGTGGGCAAGCCACGGGGCCTCTCTGTTCCTTGCTTTTTACCGTACAAACTAGGCATGAAGCTAAAGTAATGCAGAGAACTTTCTAGGACCTTCTGGGTTGCATGCAGAAAGCTCAGGTTAAAACCAGACACACGGCAAGAGGTAAATAAGCATTTCTTGCCATGTTTGCAGTTCTTTATTTGATCCCAGATAAAGGCAAACACTAATAATAAACCAACGTGAGAAACTGAACGTCCAGCATGAGAGCTGGGAGGACCCTTGAAGCATTGTGCTTCTATCTCCCTATTAAAGCCTCGTGACCCAGGGGCATTAGCAGTGGGACTAGACCCTAGGACTGGGAAGAGATCGTCTCTCCTTTAGGACTTGTTAGAGGCAGATCTGTGGATCTGAGGCATCTGGCTGAGCAGGTCTGAGATGGGATTTAAGGATCTTTAATTTTATCACTTCATCAGCAAAGCTGATGGGGACCACACGTCAGGGGCCGCTGTCCCAAGGATGGGAGAGGCAGATGACGGATAGCCAGCACCCCTGACTTTGCTATCCCTGAATCACACAGTAGACCAGAGAAAGGAACGCAGGGGTCTTACTTACATCGGGTGCCGCACCTCAGGCAGGACTCTCCTCGGGGACAGGTAGTCATTGAGTGCCTTGTTGAGGTCTGTGTCCAGGCTGAGTGGAGTCAGTGACTCCTCTGAGTCCTCCCCATCCTCCTCAGTCCTCCAATCCCTCTCAGGGGCTTCCTCATCCCGCCTCCTGCTTGGGTGTTTGATGAACTGGTAGCTGCCCCGTCTCTGGTGCTGGCTCTGATTCCTCTTAGCCACAACCACCAGCAATTGATCCTCCTGCAGGGAGATGAAGGGCAGAAGGCCGTCCAAGAAGCTGTACTCCTCACTCTCGTCTTCAGCCTCCAGAACCCATTCTTGGGAGTCCCCATAGTCCAGGCGATACCCAGTGTCAGAACTGTGTTTGCTGGCTTGGGTTGTGACAGCCTGGTGCAGCGTGGGCGGGGGAGGATACAGCATGGTCACCATCATCAGGACACATCCGAGTGTCAGCAAGAGCAGGAGGAACTGAAGTCTGCAGCGTCCGTTCCTGGGTCTCTTCCTCAGGAGCATGTCGCAGCCACTTGCCCAGAGCAGCAGGTCCTGATCAGGTCAAGCTTGTCATTGAGTCTGGGCTGTTCATTGCAGCCAAGAGGCTTTTTGCCAGTCACCTGCTCCTTTTATTCCATCTGACACTTGCCAACAGCAGTTGTAGGACCCACTTCCCTTGGAACCAGCAAGCCACAGGAGCCTGGGGTTGCCCCTGGTCCTCTCTGGATTTTGTCAATTGTCTTATGAAAAGGGTCTCTGGTCCGTGTTGCTTGCCCCCTCTCACCCTGCTCTTGTCCATTCTGCTCTGGTGGTTAGTCCCGTGTTTCTTACCCCCTCTGCATGCATGGTAAGGTTCTATGGGATGTCTGGGGCAAGTGGCTGGGGATTCAGTCAAGCCAGGATGACAGACATCCTCCTTTGGACGCCTTGAGGTCAGGCCAGACCAACAGACGTAAAGCCTAAAGCCCACAGGCACTGCCCCGTTTCCTTTCACACGTAGCTCCAGCTCTGCACAAACCCTCTGCCAGACACAATGGGAGCCAAGCGTGAGTCTCGCTCCTGGTCCTAATGCCCTCACTGTTCCAGGCTTTGCACAACCACAAAGCATCACCCTGAGAGCCAGTCCAAAACAGCATCCTCCCTGGAGTCCAGACTTGAACCTTATTCACAGGGAGGCATCCTCTCCCCACCCAGAGGAGCAGGAAGGAGAATTCCGCCCTGGCTCAACAGGCTGCCAAGATGATGCAGATGCCAGGAGCCAGCTGTCGGTCAACACCTTCAACCTCCTGCAACAGTCCCGGCTGTGCTGTGCTCTTGCCTTGTCTTTCTAAGGGAGAGGAGCTGAGGGAACCCATGGAAGTCTGGCCACCTGGACCATACAGAGCACTTGGAGGCTGGCAGAGGGGCACGCTTCAAGCGTCCAGTCTTCCAACTCCACTCAGCTCACACACGTGTAATGAGCAGCTGCCATGTGCCCCCAACTGTGTGCTGTTTGTACAGCACAAAGATAGTGGAGCTGGGACCTCGTAGTGTTGCCATGGCAGTGAGGGAGACGAAGAGATGATCCATTAGAGTATGTCAAAGGCCAGGGAGAAGAGAATGAGGCAGAGAGGGAGCTGGGAATACGGGCCGGGGGCTGAAAACCAATCTTAAGTGGTACCACCACAGTTTTCCTAGAAGAGCCAGCGTCTGTGTAAGGAGGAGAGCTGGGCAGAAGAAATAACACAGGCGAGGTTCCGAAAGGAGCAGGCCTGGTGTGTGGAACAGCAAAGAGCCAGAGTGACCAGAACAGAGCAGGCCAAGTACAGTATGACGGACGGGGCATGATGGGAGACGGGGAGCAAAGGGAGATGCTGAAACAATGAGAGACTGAGCTCAGAAGGAGACGAGCATGGCAGGAGGTGGAATAAGGAGAAGTGACGCATGCTGGGAGATGGGGCATGATGGGAAGTGGGGTACAACAGGAAATGGAACATAACTGGAGGAGGAACAATGGGAGACAGCCCTCAGAAGGAGGTGGAGCATTATGGGAGGTGGAGGGCAACCAGAGGCAGGGCAAAGAGAGGGAGTATGGAACAATGGGAGTTCAGCAAAAGTAAGAGATGGAACATGGCTGTGTGACAGACACGTGTCTACTCACCCTAGAAAAGGGACCCACGACTGACCAAAGTAATGACTGCACCAAGGTCCAATTTGGTGGGTCAGTGAGTCATTATTGGGATCACAGGAGGAGGAGGATGCAGAAAAGCAGCTGCACCTTTAAGGGCACACCCCAACATGAGTGACAGCGGCCACACTGAGCTCTCTGCACAGTGTACAGGCAGCTCCGGGGTCCAGCAAATCTCTGCAGCTCTACTGACCAGTCTCCTTCCCAGAGGGAATCCCCAGGAAAGGACCCCCGAGAATCTTCCAAGTTCCCACTTTCCCAGACATATGACCTTTTGATTCCTGTCTGAACTTTCCCCTTCCCTAGGAACGGTTTCCATTCAAGAGAAGTGGGGCCTGACTGTGCGTGGAGCTCAACGGGAAGTGAAGAGCATGGCATGGGTGGGGGGTGTGGGGTGGAGAGGAGGTGGTCACTGCAGGAGACCACAGGGAGCAGGGGTGGGGAAGGAGGAAGGATGTCTCAACGGAGCATGGAAAGAACCTTGGCTTTCCCTCTGAGTGGGATGAGAGCCCTTGGAGACCTAGGGAGGAAGAGAGACAGTCTGACTCGGGTTTTAACCGAATCCCTCTGCCTGTTGGATTGAGATGACAAAGGACAGAGGCAGAGGAAGCGATCACTGGTGAAGCTCAAAGTGACACCAGCAGAGATGAGGAGAAGTGAAGAGCGGCAGATGGATTTTAAGAAAGAACCTTTATTGTGAAGTGATAACTCTGGGATGCGAGAGAGAGAGAGAGAGTCGGGTCACGGAAGGGTTCCGTGAGAAGTTGAAGGAAGGTGAGGAGCAGGTGGAAGGAGAATAGCAGTGGATTTTCTGGGGACAGGTGATGCTGGCAACGTCTGGCAGGTGGCCAAGGGAAGATAAAGTGTAGGCTGTGGGATCCATGCCCACTCAGCCTCCTGGATGGCAGCAGGGAGGGCCAGCTTGCAGCAGTGACACGTCATACACAGTCACGTGGAGACGGCGATGGGGACTGAGGTCCGAGGCTGCTGGGGGCGTGTGCAGACCACCACAAGAGAAGGGATCATCCTAGCTTCATTACTGTGGTTTTGATAAAATAGCATGATAGAAAGCAGCTTAGGGGGAAAGGAGTTTATTTAAATTTATAGTTCCAGGTTTTACCCATCTTGGTGGGGAAACCAAGGCAAGAACACTGTGTGATCCTGGACAAGCCTCTTAATCTTTAATTCACAGGGGAATTGCTACCCGTCCTAATACTTTGAGCATTGATGACATGCATACTGCATACTGCTTGTAATATTACAGATTTTGCCTGAGAAGTTAAAATTTTTATCGTATTTAGTGTGTGTGTGTGGAGCTTGTGGGGATTTATTCTGAAGATTGAACTTGGGTAGGGGTTGCCAGGCTTGGTACCAAGCCACCTGCTGAGCCATCTCAACAGCCCATGGCTGAGCGGATCATACAGGACTTCCAAACTAGGCAATAGAAAAAAACGTGAGAAGATTCAGCCTGTCTGTATTAGTTACTGCCTTGCCTTTGTACCAAATACCCAAGGAAAGCAGAGCAAGGCAGCAAGGGTGTGGAAAGAGAGGAATGTGAACCACCTGGGGAAGATGCTTGTTTCTGTCTCAAGGTGCCAACACCCCCTTAAATGCTGCACCATCCAGAACATTCCATGTAGAAGGACAGAGTAAGTTGTCTTCTGCCTGATCTGCTTCAGTGCAGGGTGTCTGTAAGGTTGAAAGCCTCATGAAGCTGCCCTGCACTGGCTCTCCTGTCGCCTCTGCATTTTGCTCCGTGGGATTGGCCAGCAGCTGAGCAGATCTAGGCTCTTCCTGGTTCTCAAAGAAACCAGCCGCAGCTGCCTACGTGGAAACGTGAAGGATTTAAAGCTCCTTCCCTAGTGCCTGAGTCTCCTAATGAGCTGTTAGCATCTGACCAAATCCGGCTCCATGGTTGTGATCTGAGGATTTCCAGAAACTGTTTTGGGAGCTGGAAAGTTTCCCAGAGACCCAGAAGTGGGGTTGCATATCCCGAGCCTTCAGCCCCTCCCTATACCTGTGATGTCAGAGCCTATGCTGCACTTGATAAACCTTCCCAAACTAATGGAGAAAAGTCAAGTCAAGAGGGGTACAAAGTGCTGATTAGCCCCAACAGGATCGATTTTACATGTATGTAAAGTGCTTACATCTCCAGTGTGACACTCAGGGGATTTTTGTGTATTATGGGAAAAAAAAACAAAAAACAGAATATTTCTATCACTGTACAAAGTTTCCTGTCCAATCAGTAACACCTCACCTACTAGCTCGATGCCACCACTCACTACTGATGCTGTCCCTCCAGGACGTGTTTACTGAAGCCCCGTCTCCAGCTGGATGCTGTTTGAAGTAGGGAATCCTTGGGAGTAATTAGGTTTAGAAGAGGTCATGAAGGTGGATCTCCAAAATGTGATTCACACTCTTACAAAAAGAGAAAGGGACAAAAACACACCCCCTTCCAACAAGATGCCTTTGATCTACAAACCAGGAGGAGAGCCCTCACCAGGCTCACATCTGCCCACAGCTTGGCCTCTAGTCCACTGCATTTTTGTTACAGCAGCCTGAACTGCCTAAGACACTATTATTCTGACCTTGCTTTAGTCTGGTTTAGTCACACTTCTGTGACAAAATGCCACAGTTTTAGAAGCTAAAACTCAAAGGTCAAAGCTCTGGTCAGCTCAGTTTCCTCAGGTCCGATCCCTTTGCATCTTGCATCTTGCAGAAGGCCCTCTTCTCTCTCCATCCTCACAGGGTATTTTGTCTTAATTGATTTTCTGTTGCTGTTTTAAAACACCGTGACAGAAACAGCTCAGGGAAAGAAGGGTTTGGCTCTCAGTTCCAGGGAACAGTCAGCCCGCTATGGCAGGGACAGCGTGGGAATAGGAGCATGGGGCAGATGGCCACATTACAGATGTAGTCAGACGCAGAGGGGGGAGGAATGGGTGCTGCTGTCCAGGGAATGACACTATCCACAGTGGACAGGTCTTCTCTCTAATAGCCTAATCAAGACATATCCTCACAGGGATGTCCAGAGGCCCGGATTCTCCGAGGGTCTAGTGGATAACTGAGAGTAACCGTCATGATCGTGACGGAAGAGTAAGGTTCCCTGTGGGCTTCCTAGTTTCCTTTAATAAGGACACCAATGCCATCGGATCAGGGTGCCATCCTTGTGGTATCTGTTACTTCAATTACTCCTTTAGAAGCTGGAGGTTTGAGTTTCACTGGAGTCTGGGTTTCACAGATGAATTTGGAGGTGAACATTCATCCATTCCACAACAGGCCTCGAGTACCTGGGTTAGCATCAGCGGCTCTAAAGCTCGGTGCAAATGGAAGCCTGCAGTCTGTTTTCTTGTCAGGTCGGGTTTCTCTCTCCACTCAATGGAATTATGTTTGAGAGTCATCTGTGTTGTTGCGTGGGTACAATGTCAGTGGTTCATTCGCTTTTTTAAGCAGAGAAGTATTCTAGTGTGCTAACCATACTTTGTTTATCCATTCATCTACTGAGGATCATTTTGGGTTGGCTCCAGATTGCCAAAAGCCATTTATTCAGTGTTGTGCACTACGTTAGCAGTCAGACTATAAAGAAATGTGAAGTATGATCCATTAGCAATGTGTGACCTTGCAAAACCACCAAGAAGGCACCAACACACAAAGTAAAGTATGGCTGAGTCGTGGAACAGAGTTGAAGTCAGGACTCAGAGGAAAGTCATGCTTTTGGGAGCGCTGGTAAGGCTTGTTTGCAAATACTTGCACTTAGAAAATGAATAAGCAAAAAAAAAAAAAAAAAAAGTATCAGCTTCCATGGAAAAGAAAGTGGTGCCAAGGGTGGCGGGAGTCAGCAGGTGCTAACCGGCTGCCCGGCTGCGCGGCACCTCCGGGAAACCTCATAAAGGTTTCGTCGCCTGTGTTCTAGGCCAAAGAGCTGCAGAGTGTCGGAGAAGGGTGAAAACAGGCCCCTTAGATTGAAGCTGGCTCAGACTTTGTTTTTGTGGTTTCTTCCAAGAGGGTGGGGAGGGAAAGGTCTGCTCTCCACAGAACAGCCAGACTCCGTGGAGCTCCTGGTGGGAGGAGGCTCTAGGCCAGCTCAGACACAGATACTCTGAGTGCACGGGAGGCAGCCGAGCGAAGAACAGAAGTCTAGGGTCCCAGTTAGGGGTCTGAGGACTGCATACTCACCACTCTGACCCAATGGTGTGTTGGAGTCAACTAAATAAGATCTTTGGTACTGGGATTGGTGCTATGAAGTCAGGAGTGGGCAGAAGAAACTCATGGTTGTTCCCCAAACACCTGCCCAAGAACCTGTGCACAGTAATATTAACGTTCCCATTCCTGGTTCTAGCGGTTGAGGTCTCCTGTGTCCTCATAAGCCTTCAGAAATGCCACTGCCCCAAATCCTCCCATCATGACAGGGTCCAGGCTTTCCTTGCCGCTATGGTTACCCAGCACCCCAGAGTCAGAGTGACATCAGAGCTCCAGAGGGGAGGGCTGAAGGGCATAGGGAGCATGGGGGGGGGGGGACCGTTCAGGACCACATGGATCATAATTGTTCATAACTGTTACCACATTAGAATCATGTGCTCCAGCTTTAAGCTTTCATTTTTAATATTTTTCATTGAAATGATGAGTTGTATTAAAAAAACATCAAGAAAACTTCCACACAATCAGTCCTAGCAGATAAGCTCTTCTGCTTCTCATAGTAATATGACACTTTGATGAAGCTCCAGCATTTTCTGTGTGGCTGTAGTTGTCTCTATGATGGCTGTATCTTTTGTTTCACAGTACTAAATGCTACAATATGTTAATTACACTATAATAATACTAAGAAGTGCCATAATTTTCCATTATTTTCATTGTTAGATATCATATTTATTCAGAGTTTGCTACAATCTATAATTCCAAGATTGATTTCTTAGTTTTTCATTCCATACCTGGGGAAGGGTCATTCTTTCCCTGTGGACCTGCTAGTTTGATTTGATTTTTGATATGGAGTCTCAGTATCTAGCACACACTGACCTCAAACTTCCAGTCTTCCTGTGTCTGCCCTCTCTGTGCTAGGATTACAGGACCTGCCCGCGACACCTACCCCAGAGCTGCATTTCTGAGAGTGGAAAAGAACCCAACAATTACCATAGAGAAGAACGGTCCAAGTCTTCTCAGATAAATCAAACACAAGCGTACATAAATAAAAGATGTCTTAAACTTTTTGAATGAGGAAGTAGTAATTGAACGAGAAGGTCAATGTTTGTTAAGATTATCAATGAAAATCACACAACTTTTCAAATCCCCCCCCACCCCCCCAATGTTTAGACTTTTCCTGAAGACTCAGAGACCTGGAGAGGAGACTTTGTCATAACATCACTTGTCCCTGTCTTCCCAGGATTTCCTGCATTGGAAAATGAGATGTTTATTATCTCAGGAATCTCAGAGTCCCAGGAGACTGTGACCCCCGAGGCAGTGTGAGCTGCTGACAGTAGGTGCAAGGAAGAGAAATGTGTTCTCACGGGCTGGACGATCGAGATGCCAGGATGAGCAGTTTCCCAAGAACACCTCCCCCCGGCTTGTAGATAGCCACCTTGCCACTCGGTCCTCACAGTGAGGTGAGGAGTATAAGGGGGAGACAGAGGAGAGATGAGAAAGGGATGAGAGAAGGGGAGCGGGGAGAAAGCTGGAGAACACTCATTCTGCCTTCTCTTTCAAGAGCATACTATTCCCATTGTGAGAGCTTGGCATACAATTCCATCTAATCTCAGTATCTCCCCGAGGTGCAGTCCCAAGCACAGTCACCACGGACATTAGGGCTGAACACATGAAGTTTGGTGTAGCTCAGTGGACAGCAGCTGGTCTCTCTAAACCCAACCGCACTTTTGTCTTGAAACCCTTCCGGCTCCTAGGTATCTCTCCCTCTATGTGTCCCTCACAAACACCCTCTTGACTTGGAAGCCCAAGTCTCACACAGGATTTGTTTTTCCACGTGTGCTTCATTCTGGAACAGAAGTGAGTAGAACTTCTGCATTTCTGTTTTCCAGGGAGGGATGTTTTCAGGCTTCTAAGGAGACAAGAATGGGATGCCTGTTTTCATGGACCAGAAATGAATCACGCCTGTTCTTTCAGAATTATAGGCTCTGGAAAGAAGTGACAGGAAGAAAATGTTCTGAAGTGGAGACTTTTGAGTGGAGAGCTGGCTTCAAAAAAAAAAAAAAAATGGATTGAGCATCGTGGGGTTCCTGAAGGACAACAGACCTGCCAGGCTCATTTGTACCTGGACACTGCTTCCAAATTATTTCTTTAGTGTTCCGTCCCATTCTAGGGTCTTCAGAAGAAAAGGCCAATGGCCAAAGAGAAGGAAGGAAGGAGAGTGCCATATATATTTATCTCCATGAGGGGTTTCTGAACTCACTCAGGGCTACAGGCAGCAGCTCCAAAGGTGAAGCTGTCAATTTCCATGGAGATGGAATGTATTACTCAGAGAAAAGAGGTACCAAATATTATTCAGTCTGGTGAAAGGTAAAAACTCTTTTTAAAAAATAAAAACACTTTATGTTCCTGTAAAAAAAAAACAACATTTTTTCAGAGATGAAAGATTTGATTTCAACTGATGAGTCATCCCTGTGGTTTTTCTCCCCCACTTAGCCAAAAAGTGAGGTTTTTAAAAACATGTCTTGTGACAAATTCTTCCCTTGCTTAGCTTGCCATCCTCTGAGAGACAAGGCCCCATGGTCACTGTGAACCTCAGTGGCTGCCCGAGTTCACATGAAAGACTTTGGGAGGCAAGACTCATAGCTGTCAAGGTTCGTTGTGAGAAAGTAGCCTTAATTTAATAGCCATGATCTAAAAGCAAAATGAGAAATGGGAAATGAAACCTAAAGCATGAATTCCAATGACCATTGAGTGTGTTTGGAAGTGACACCCGCGGGCTGAAGGGGTGGGTGCTGCAAAGGGTTTGCCTGACCAAGGCAAAGACCTGCATGGAACCCCCGGAAACTGTGAAGAACAATGCCGGGTGTGGCAGTAAGCACTGCTAATCCCAGCAGCCAGGACCTGGAGGCAGGGGGATCCCTAGGGCTTGCTGGACACCCAGCCTAGCCTATTTGCCAAGTCCCAGGCAAGTGAGAGACTCTGGCTCAGCCAATCAATGAATCAACCAACCAAAAAGGTGAACAGTCCCTGAGAAATGACCCCAAAGATTATCCCTTGGCCTCTACATGCACATGCAGAAATGTACCCCATCCCCCCAAAAGACACAATGAGTGCACGTCTGTAATCCTAGCTCTTGGAAAGCTGAGGCAGGAGGGACTCAGATTTGAAGTCAGTCTGGGCTCTATAGTGAGATCTTGTCTTAAAAAGCAAACAGCACAGCAAATGTCAGAAAGATAAAAAAAAAAAAAAAAAAAAAAAAAAAAAGAGAGCTCCGTGCTCTTGATTGAGTGGGCGCCATAGTCCTACTATCAAGACATCTATGACTCCTCTGCATACAATGGCTGGGCTGTTCTGACTGCCTGGGTGACATGTGACAGCAACGACAGTACAGATTTTCAACTAATTAGGAAAGGCCATGCAGGTTCTTCTAGTCTGTGTTGGGATACTCTCTTAGAAAGTCACCAGACACCTCATGACAAGTCTGACCACATAAAAACTGCCACGCTGGACAACTCCACTGAGGGAACATACAGAGACAGAGAGCCAGATCAAGGGGGAGGAGGAGAGTCGGAGGGGGTCTTGGTCCTGCCTCAGTCAGGTGATGGGACAGACTTAGTTGACTTCCCAGGGTAGGCCTTACCCTCACTGAGGAGTGGATGGGGGAGGGGTGGGGTAAAGGTAGGGGGAGGAGTGGAGGAGGGAGGGGGAACTGGAATTGGTATGTAAAAACAATAAATAAGTGTTAAAAAATAAAAAAGACACAGAGATAGCACAAGAAGGATTGGGAGATAGAGACAGAGAGAACAAAGAGGGGGAGGGGAGAGAAGGAAAGACAGAAATGTAACACGAGGGCCAGGCTTGTCAGGTTTTCTGTCCTGCCCAGTTCCCACAGCCAGCAAGTCCCAAAGAAAATCACACAGAGGTCTCCGTAAGTTATAAACTGGTTGGCCCATTAGCTCAGGCTTCTTATTAGCTCCTGTAGCTTATATTAACCCATTATTCTTAACTATATTAGCCACATGGCTCAGTACCTTTTTCAGCGGGGCCGATCACATCCTGCTTCTTTGGTGGTCTGGGCAGGACTGCAAAAAAAAAAAAAGCTTCCTTCTTCCCAGAATACTCCCATTCTCACTGTGCCACCTCTACTTCCTGTCTGGGTTTCCTGCCTATACTTCCTGCCTGGCTACTGACCAATCAGCATTTATTTAAAACATAATTGACAGATATAGAATTGTTCTCCAGCACCACAGAGAACTAAAAAGAGAGGGAGAGGAAAGAGGGAAAGACAGACAGAGAGAAACAGAGATACATGAATAGTCCAGCTGTTCTAGCCTCATCTCCAAGTTACAAACATACAAATGAGGAAAGCTTTGAGGTGATGTCTTACTTAGCCCCCGCCTGTATAAGAGACCTGAAAGAGCCGAGTCCACCAGCAGCACCAGTTTGAGCTGGTTGCCATACGACAGCAGCTAACCTACAGACTAAGAGTATGTTGATTAAGCATGATATGACATGACAATACTCTGCAGGTCCCCACTGGACACTTTGAAGTTGTTACATGTTTTTAAATCATAAACCTTGATCAGTGTTTGCAGCTACATGGGCTTCCTTACAGTTATTTCTACAGCTAAGCACCTTCTGAGCCTGTACCCACTATCTGGAATGTTCCTTTGCTTCACCGTTTCTTCCTCCTTCATCTTGGTAACTTCCTACCCACTCTCCAGGACCCTGCACTGCTCAGCTCCTTCTCCTGAAGTCTTAAGTTTCTCATGGACATTTGTAAGAGATTTTCTCAAAATCACCACAGATGTATTTTTGATCCTACATGCTGTTCCCTACTTGGCCACTGTCTTACCAACTTTGGAACTTCATGAGTGTATTATTGATAGATTAGGGCAGTAGTGACATTGTGTGACTGAGTTTAGATCACAAAGTGATCTGGCTCGTATCCCAATCCCCAGTACACCTACCTTGGGAACTCCATCATCATATTGTTGGGAAGTTCAGGTCAGAAATGGGCCTATAGGTGTTTCATAAAATATCTCCCATGGACCCAGAAGACAGCCACTATCAATTGCCAGACAAGTGAGATCATCCTCAGCTGAGTCCAGAAACTATCTATATAACACTCCGGCCACTGTCCTACAGAGAAGGATGAGCTGTCCCTCCCAAGTGATCTTCAATACTATGTGGTCTTAGTGACATTGTTTTAAGGCTAAATTTAAGGGGTGCTAGGGAGGTGGCTCAGTTGGTAAAATGTCCTGCCTCAGAAACATGAGGGATTTTGTAGTGATGCAATCTTGGTAGTGGAGGGTATAGAAGGGAAGTAGAGACAGATTCTTGGATCTTATTGGTCAACCAGCCTAGCTTTAGGTTCAGTGAGAAACTCTAAAGAATTAATGAAGTAGAAAACAATAGATGAAGACATTCAGTATTGACCTTTGGTTTCTATACATATGGATACATGTACACACAAGCTGTGTGCTCACATGCACATATACAAGATTAATTTAATTTAAATAACTAATAAAATGTAAATTCTATGCAAATAGTTGTTATACTATATTATTTATGGAACAATGACAATGATAAGAATGTTTACATATTTAGTACAGATGTAGTTTCCCCCTAAATCTTAAAAATCATCTATCTATCTATCTATCTATCTATCTATCTATCTATCTATCTATCCATCCATCTATCCATTCATCATCTATCTATCCATCCATCTATCCATTCATCATCTATCTATCTATCTATCTATCTATCTATCTATCAATGTGTACACATGCTACAGAGCACATGAGGAGGTCAAATAACAGCTTGGGAGAAAAGGTTCTCTCCTTCTACCATGTATGTTCTGAGAATTGAGCTCAGTGCCTTTATCAACTGAGCCATCTGGTTGACCCTCTTGAACAGCTTGAACAGTTTGGTTGGATGCACAGAGGTGAAAATTGTGTGCCTTAGTGCAAGTAGTACTTTGCTTCGACTTCTTAAAATTGTACCAGCTAAAACTATATAAATTAGTTTAGTGAATTTCTCCCTGTCTGTTTGTAGTTTGAAGGTACAGAGCACCATGAAAGCCAGGTCATTAAGTGCCTTTTCATGGTATTTCATGCACTTGACTCTAGTTACTGCACAGAAGTGTCATATACGTGTATATGTACATATAATGTACATATTCAGTAGCTTCCTTCCAACTTACACTGCTCAGAGTTTCCTTGCTCAGGGGAATTATGCCTCCCACAGTTGGCAGATCTTGCTGCATATATGGAATGAATAAATAAAATATAGAACAGCCTAAAAATAGTACATGGGTAAATCATCCAAGTGCCCAAAGATAGGAGCAAATCATTTTGACTATGGAAGGATGAGGGATGACACAGCTCAAGATGCTGAGCCAGAGGGATTACCATAAAACCCAGCCTGCTCTGCATAGTGTGCTCTAAACCAGCCTGAACTACGATATGAGAACTGTCCCATGTAGGCTAGAAAGAGGGCTCAGGACTTAAGAGCACTGGCGGCTTTGCCAGAGGACCCAGACCCAACTCCTGGCATACACATGGTGGCTAGTAACAAACACCTGTAGCTCCAGTTCCAGGGGATCTGAAGCCCTCTCGGGCCTCTGTGGGCACTGGATGTACATGGCATATTTATATGCAAACAAAACACCCTTACACATTAAAAAAAAATCAAAGCAGTGAGAGAGACATAAAGAAAAGGAAACACGAGGGAAGAAATTTCACATTGTAAGATGTCCATGGAGTTTACAAACCGGGTTGTGGTTTGTTTTGCGTTTTTACCAGCCCATTGTAGTACACCTGCTTTAAATGCTAGTTTGGCCGTATCCAATCACTCTAGAGTAGTCACAGCACTGTCGTAATAAAAGCCGTTTATCATCTTTTGGGCCCTTTTGTATTCAGTGTAAGTTCTTGGTTCCAGAAACTGTCTTTATTTGTGTATCTGTAAAGGATAGAAGCATAATTGAACATGCAAATAAAAATTACCCTCAGGGGTGGGGATTCTTCTGGGAGGGCAAGTTAAACTACACAGAGGAAAACATGTTTGGAGAAAAACATGTTTAAAGCCAGGCGGGGCTCAAGGAGCTGATAAGTGCTATTGCAAAACACTCAACTGTTGTTTTCCAAGAACATGTGGGAGACTGTGGAGGGGGCTGCCACAGTGTCCATCCTTCCAAAAGGAAACAAGTTCTGAAGAAAGGAGAAAAACAGAACAAAATACCAATTTATCAGTTTACAAACTCCAGACAGAACTAGGTCCTGAGCAACCAGTTTGGCTAAGAGAGAATGAATTTAGGGCCAAGACCAGCTGAAGACCTGTGGGAAGGAGGAGGTGTCCACTGGCTGAATAAACAATCTCAGAGTCATAGATGGCTGTAGCGGGGCCTTCAGAGACCTTTCAGTATGGGTTAAACAAATCAAGTATGTCTTCTTAGAAACAGGACCAAGATTTGATAAAATTCCCTTCTACTGAGAGTAACAGTAAAAGCAGCCTTGTAAAGTGGAGCCAATCAGCTTCCACAAAATCTTTGAGTGTCACGTGTTAGGAGGCCCACAAAACACAAAACAGCAACACACAAAGTTAGGATGTTTCTTCTGTGCATCCACCTGTGTCCCGGAGCTTCTCACTAGGAATCGGGGTCACTGATGAACCCCATCCTTCCTGACTGGTAAGAGCAGGAAGCCTGGCCAGCTGATCTTTCCCTAACATCCAGGACTTAACACTCCAGTTTCGTTTCTGTCTCTGTGTTAAATATCCTGGCCCAAATGTCACAAAAGGGTTTCCTTGGCTTACAAATTCAGGTTACAATTTATTTTTACAAGGTCAAGGCGGGAACTTAAAGCATCAGATCCACAACCCAGAGAAGAAAGAGACCAAAAGTGTGGGCCCTTATCCTTGCTTGCTTTCTGCTTTCAGCTAGCTTTCCTCTGGAACGCTGTCCAGAGGCCCCTTGCCCTGGGGAAATGGTGGCTCTCACAGTGGGTGGGTGTTCATGAATGAGTCACGATCAAGATTCACCCCACAAGCCAGTCTGCTGTAGACAATTGCTCAGCTGAGGCTCTCCTCTCAGATGGCTCAGGGTTGTGTCAAAGTGACAATGAAAGCTACCCAGGACCCTGGTGCTTGGTAAATACTTGAGCAATTGAATCCTTGGGAACATTTTTGGAAGACAACGTGTTAAAACAAGAGTAAATCAATGAGTCTTATTTTGGTCTCTTATGCTGAAAAGAGAGTTTAAGGTGAAAAACAAAATCACAGAGATGGTTAGAGAAATAGGACGTGGCCTGTGGAATGTTTGGTGGCTCCACTGAGAACAGAATTTGATCTGGAGGTTGGGGCCAATGGACAATTATCAGGTTGGCTACTTGGAAGGTACAAGTGAGGCTTTTTGTTTGTTTGTTTTTGCTGGATATAATATGTGTTCTCTGTATTCAAACAAAGTAAAACCCAGCTTGAGAAAGGTAGATTGTAAGTATACAAAGAGTCATAGCAAATAGAATGCTGACAAGATTAAAAAAAAAAAAAAGTAAAAAACAGAGGGACACAGGGTTAAAATGCCCTGAAAAATAAAATACAGAAAAAAATATTTCAATTGGCTGACTCTCAAGACATTGGTGAGCATTGACAAAGGCACTCTATTGTCACAGGGCATAGTGGTACAGGCTACTCAAGAGGTGAAGGCAAAGGATTTAAAGTGCAAGATCTGCCAGTGTGACAGTGAGGTCACAGCCTATCTGGGCGACAGAAAGACCCTGTCTCAAAATAAAGTTAAACGATGGAGAGGTTGAGGGGAGATAGGTCAGTCAGTGGTAGAGTCACAAGGCAAAGCCATGAGAATCAATCCTTAGCAAACACACACACACACACACACACACACACACACGCACGCACGCACGCACGCATGCATGAGCATACACATGTGCTGGTGAGTGGCACTCTGACCTTGGCTTAAATTTTGTATCTGGTACCTCTCCTCAAACACACCCTGAGCTTGGCCTAGAAGATGGTAGTCTTTCAACCTTTGGATCATTTCTCCCCCCAGTCATGCTACAAGCCTAAAACTTAATCTTAAGTTTTTAACAGCATGGGGCCACATCCCTAAGATGACAGCCCCAGGCCTCTTGAGTTCCTGCCAAGAAAGTTCAGTGCTGCTGAAAGACTTTACTATCTGTCCTAAAATCCATCAGCTCCCTCCCTCCCTCCCTCTCCCTGAAATAATTCAAAATGAAATGATTCAAGTAAACAAAATACTTCATCATTGTAAATCACATTTGTTTCCCTTTCTGGCACATCTTGTACAATTCAGAAACGTCTTTCCCAAGGAACCAGGAGCCATTGTAAACACCAAAAAAGATGGGGCTCCCCACTGCCCTGGCTCCTAGGCTCTGTGGAAAAATGGGAACCTATCTTCAGTTGAGCTTCAATTGGCAGATGTGAGAGGCCAAACCTCAGAACCTTTGCTTTAGCTCACTCCAGCATTTTGCTGGAGCACACCCCTTCTTCCCCGTGCTTTGGTCGAGCTAGCTCAGGCTATCTCCACTCTGGCAGTAGTCCTGAGCAATATCATTCTTGCTGCCTTTAACTGGGGTCTGGCTTTCTGACTATTGGATAGCTCTGACTTCAGCATCAATACAGGTCTTAAAGAGAAAGGGATGACGTTGTACTATATCCTGTTAAGAGGACAGAGAGTGACATTTCCTAGGTAAATATCCCTTAGGGAGCTCCTTGAATATAAGAAAAAATAGAGATGACCCGTCAGGTACCCAGTATACAGACAAGTGGCCCTGCCAACCTTCCTCCAACTCCACATCTTCCTTCCAAGGGAACTTGAAACACAAACCCTTCTGAGGCCCAGTTTTCTGTCCAGAGTTCAGACTGTCTTCAAGCCCCGCAGTAGTTTCCAGGGACCCCAGATTTCTAAATGAGAAGAGAGCCTGGCCAGCTACCCTCATAAGTGATAATGAAATGGCCATGGTCTGTATGAGCCAATGGACGAGGTACACATCACTGGGCACCCAGAGAGAGTTCTCTACCTTGCCCATACGGCCAGAATCTCCCAGAACCCAGAAGCACATATGATTGCCAAAGAGCCTAATTTTATGACTCAGAGTAAGCCATCTGCCAAACAGCTTTTAACTGAAGCTTCAAGAGCCAAAACTGACTGGAAAAAAAAAATCGAGCAAGTTGATTCAGTAGGATTATCCTTGCTAAAAGAGTGTTTTCTGGGTTTAACTAGTTGGAAGCCATTTTGTCACGGGCAGATCATTTGGATGTAAGAGGTTTTGATTTCCAGCTTGTTCCCCCTCCCTCCACATTTGGGCCTCACAGAATCCTTGGTTAACACCAGTCTCTAGCCTTCCCTGCCCACGCTAAGCTACACTGCCCGTCTTCTGAGGCATCCGGCTTCACAGATGTCTTCTTGACACCGGGCCGGATTCAGGTGAGGGATTTCAGACTGGTGGAGGAGCCAAATGTCATCTGCTCTCAAGTACACCCTCTTAGTCAGTCACTGTGTGCTCAGAACTACGTATCTGTGGCTGCATGAATTTATGCCACAGTCATCAGACAGGCATGAGCCGGAAAGTTAGCACCAAACAGTAGAAACACAGTCACTGCTGGGTTGAGGGTGTGTGTGTGTGGGGGGGGGGAGCTGGAGGGTTAACTCTTCCTGTGTGGGACTCTGGGGATGTCCAGGAACTGCACCAGCTCCATCTGCTCCTGCTGAAGCTGGCTGAAGGAGTTAGTGCCTAGCTAGTGGCTGCTTTCCAGCAGGAATTTAAATGGCTGTGATTCCTCTTCTGTCCTCAATGCTCACAATATGAGATTTTAGATATATAGTCAGGACGTGGGCTTGGTGTGAGAACCCAGGTCCCACGTGTTTGTCGCAAATGAACATGCTGGTCAAAACGCTTCTAAGTTTCCAACTGGGTGAGATAATTCAAGCAACATCTCCATTTTACACACTTTGTTTATCCAAACATACAAAGGCTGTAAGAAGCCCTGGAGGATCCTACTGTGCTTATCACCAGCCTCGCTCCACAACCATCAGCTAAAGGCTCCTCTTGGTTCCAGACCTTCATGGATCTCTGCCCTGGGGCCCTGTACTATATTACACACTTTCCAACTGAGAACACCAAGATGGAAGCGTCGGTGACGAAGAACAATTTGAGACAGTTATGCTCAAGGGACTGGATTTAGCTTCAAGCTGAGAAAAGGGCAGATGCAGTATATCACATTCTTTATGGGAAAAGTTTGGCCTACTAAACTCTATAACCTTTTAAAAATTAAAGAACTTGCCGGGCAATGGTGGCGCACGCCTTTAATCCCAGCACTCGGGAGGCAGAGGCAGGCAGATCTCTGTGAGTTCGAGACCAGCTTGGTCTACAGAGCTAGTTCCAGGACAGGCTCCAAAACCACAGAGAAACCCTGTCTTGAAAAACCAAAAAAAAAAATATATTAAAGAACTTACTCTTTAGTTAGCACGTAAAATGATATTTCATAAAACGTCATAAAATGTTTCATACACTCATAACATTGTGCCTTGCTCATGTTTGTCCTCCTCTCATTCCTGTCCCTATGCACTATGAATATATAATTTTTATCTACAGCATGAAAGCCATAGATACCGTTTTCATGATACAAATGACAGAAGGCAAAACCAGGAAAGAGTTTCATCAAAGCAGAGGCTGAGGAATATGGAAAGTGTCTCACCCTGTGAGATTCCAACTCACTGGAAAGGAGCTACAGGGTATACTAGGTTATAAAACGCAGGACTGGGATATGCCCAGCTCTCTCTCCTCCTTGACCCTGTATTAGTGACTTTACTATCACTGTGGTAAAACACCGTGAGCAACACACTGTAGAGAAGATAGGACTTCCTGGGGCTCATGGTTACAGAGAGTTGGGAGTCCATTACCATCAGTGTGGACAAGTGTGGCCGCAGGGGGACAGGGTGGCAGGAACAGCCATGTACTTATATCTCAAAGTGAAAGCAGGAAGCAGAGAGAATAAACTGAAAACAGCACATGGATTTGGAACTTCCAAGCCTGCCACCAGTGACACACTTTCTCCAGAGAGGCCTGAACCTACCCAAACAGTGTCACCAATTGCAGACCAAGTATTCAAACATTTGAGACTATGAAGGACAATTTCATTCAAACAACCACAACTACCCAGGTCAACCCTAGCCCTGGGAACCGGAGGCCATAATTAGTTTCCATTATAGCCTCTGGTTTAGCCCTCTATAAACAGGAGGCTTCAGGACCTTTCTTGAGAAGTGACTTTCCTTGTGATTTTAGTTAAAACATAAAGTCATTCATAAGTGTCCAGTATATGGCATTTCCAAATTGGAAAAAGACGGAAGAAAAGCAATCCTCATGGTTCTCAAACTCTGTTCCCTGGAGTTTTGTGGGTACATGAGAAGTTGAGTAAGTGCTTCCCAGCCTTGAACCTGCCCCAGGAAGTCCTCTACTGTCTTTGAATTATTTAGAGGATTCTGTTGTAAAATTTCACTATCATGTTTAAAGCCTTTTGCTGATGAAAACCATTGACAACAATCTCCTTTCATGAGCGAACATCTGATAGTGTGGACAGGGGCTGTGACTTGTCCAAGTCACTTAACAGGATAGATGGATGGGACCAGAGTCACCCTATCCTGCCTTCTATGGACAGCTCCTGGATCAGGATCAGTAGAACGTCCTCAGTGTAAGAAAAACCCCTTCTGAAGGAACTAAGCATAGACGCTCTTCAGCTCTCTTGATCCCAAGACAACTCATCCAGTAACTTCCCAGCTGTTTGGTTTGTAATAGTTCCAAGGGGTGAGAGGTGCTACAGTCTATGAAAGTGTCCCTGTGGTTTCCAGGCTGTTGGTGAGACACGCTAGCATGCTACCCTATCCACATCCTGCCAGAAGGTTGGTTCTACTGTGTTGGGTTCATCCTCTCCTTCAACTAACACCCAAGAAGAAGACTGTAGACACACAGCCCCATGAAGACTATCAGAGGAACTTCACTCTGGGTGCTTCAGAGGACCTCTGCAAAGGAAGCCATTGTTGGGGACATGGTATCATGATCACAGTATGGGGTATTGGGTTCCTCTTGGTGGAACTCAAGCACACTGGAACCGTGGCCCTTGCAGCACAAGGTCAGAGGTTGTCAGTGCGCTGGATTCTATAGTCTGAGGCACTGTGTTAGGTTTGAGTGGTATGTGAATTAAGTTGCTAGCATTTTCAAGATGGGATATGTGATGTTAAAAGTAGGGGATGGTTGGTCACACTGGGAGACCCGAAAAGCATTTTGTTATCATCAGCTGGAAGCTGGAACTTTGAATTAAGCATACATATTCTCACTGGCTTCAGTCCCAGTCACTCCCTGTTGGCTTGCATTTAGCCTGCTTCATGTATTCATCTTATCCCTGGCATCTGGTGGCCACCTGAACTGTGACTTAATCCTCCCTGATAGAGCTTCCAAGACGGATCCTCACATATTACCATCAGAAGGGTCCACGGTGCTGCCCTGAAGTCCTGCTCCAGACACCTCGGTTCCTGAGCATTGCTGAAATTCAGGATTTTCATTTTAAACAAATGGCCCAGAGATGCCAGTCCATTTATGACCCTGTTTAAGAAACATTGCCTGTATGCAGTTGTGGAGGCTCACACCTGCAAATCTGAGCTCTTTGAAGGCTAAGACGGAAGGATCACAAGGTCAAGTCCAGCTTGGGTGACGTAATAAAACCCTGTTTCCAAAGTAACAAAACAGAAAATCTGCATATAGAATCAAGGCTCTTGGTACTGAGTCCACATTTGAATCAAAAGTGTGAAACTTTATACTAGTATTCAGCTTTTATTCCAAACTAATTGAACCAGAGAACACTGGAGGATGAGAAAATTTATTACCTGCTCAGTTATTTTGAAACAGTTCAAATTTTGAGTGAGAGGTTGGGAAGCCCTTTGGTGCTCTACAGATTGGATCCTTGTAAACTGCTTGTCTTGTTTGTCAAGGAGGTGCATCTTCCTACCCCTGCTTTATCTCTTATTACATATACACACATGCATATGCATGCGATTTGAAGCCAAACATGCCCTTTCTTCACTAAGCTGCTTTTGGTGAAGGTATTTTCCCACGACAGAATGAAGTTAGGACATGTCTCCTGTCACAGTGAATCCCCAGACCAGGAGCCCAAATCATCTCTCCTTCATCGAGTTGCCTCTGTCAGCTGCTCACAAAGATGAATAAAGTAACTACTATGGTACCATTTTCAAAATGCATAGAAACCCCACAAGTAGAAATGCAGGAGCTTGGAGCTAGTGAACTCTAGGCTCAGAAATTCCACTTGGAAGTCAGGGGCCTGTCTAAGCTGTCCTTCAGCCCTCCTGTCCAATGCTGTCTGCTCCACCCTGCTGTCTGTTCACCAAAGCTCTGGCTTATGGCCACAACATCTGAAGGGCACATTCTTAGAGATTTTCCCACCCATTCCTGGATAGCACTGGCCATTCTGTCCAGGCAAACTTCCTTGTGTCCTTAGCTTGATGTGGGAGTCCCTTCTGTGTGTCTGTGTGCTGTGATTTCCATTAATGAATAAAGAAACTGCTTTGGAAGTTTGCAAGGCAGAACTTAGGTAGGCAGGGAAAGCTAAACAGAATGCTGGGAGAAAGGAGGCAGAGGTGGAGAGAAGCCATGGAACCGCTGGAGACAGACATGCTGAAACTTTGCTGGTAGGCCACAACCTCGTGGTGATGCACAGGTTACTAAAAATGAGTTAGATTAAGATGTAAGAGTTAGCCAATAAGAAGTTAGAGTTAATGGGCCAAGCAGTGTTTTAATTAAGATAGTTTCCGTGTGATTATTTCGGGTCTAAGCTAGCCAGGGGGCCGGGAACCAAAAGGGCCTCCCTCCTGTAACATTAGCTCCCTGACATAAAAATAGATTTCTGCAGAAGAAAATCAGTGTTCACACTGTGGAGATTGATGGGCCAGTGTCTCAAGCATGTGGGTAGCCTGGAGGTATAATTACCTTTGGCAGGTGTGCAGATGGCCTCATGGAAACACAGGGCCTAGGGAGGGGGTATAAACTTCTGTTCACTCTAGCATGGACCCAAGATTTGCACCTTCCCTGCAAAACAAAAGCTTTGGATAATATCTGCCATACACCAACAAGATTCTAGTAGAGGTTCCCTCTACCCATGAGGTCCAGAATGCCTCCCCTAACCACGTAGGTTCCAATTGCTGAATCATTCCCTAAGGTTTAGCCCCCACAGTTCTCTCTGCAAGGCTCCATGAATGTCGCCCTCTTGGGAGCTATTATGGCTAGTCTTGATTGACATCTTGAATTGACTGAAACGCCAGAGAGATTACTGTCTAGGTATGCCTATGAGAATGTTTGTAAAGACAATTGGCATATGGCCCTGCAAATGAAGTGGGACGAGGCTCCCTGAATGTAGGTGGCGCTGTCTGGTAGGCAGGGACCTGTGTGGGGAAAAAAAAAAAAAACATGAGGAAGGAGGAATGCAGGACTCCTTCCCTTCCTCCCCTCTCTTTTGCTCTCTCTTCTCACTCCTTTCTGGCTGCCATTTAGAAAGAGATCAAATTCAGGGATATAGTTCAATGAGTCAAGTGCTTGCTCCATAAATGGGAGGGCCAGACTAGCAGTGCACATCTGTAGTCACAGTGCTTCTACAGAAGCTGGGCACAGCAGTGCACATCTGTGATCACAGTGTTCATACCCAGGCTGGGCACAGCAGTGCACATCTGTGATCACAGTGTTCATACCAGGCTGGGCACAGCAGTGCACATCTGTGATCACAAAACTTATGCAGAAGGAGACAGGGGAATCCCTAGAAGCTCAAGGAACAGGCAGACTGAATTATGCAGTGGCAAACAGCAAAAATATCTGTTTCTAGGAAGGTAGAAAGTGATGGCCAAGGTCATACTGTGACTTCCACTTACATGCCTTGGCATATGCCTTCACACACAGATACACACACACACATACACACACTCACACACACATACACACAATCATCAAACATACAGAAAGATAAAAAAAATATTTAAAAATTAAGATTTTTTTAACTGGGTGGTTGTGGCACACACTTTTAATCCCAGCATGTGGGAGGCAGAGGCAGGTGAATCACTGAGTTTGAGGCCAGCCTGGTCTACAGAGCTAGTTCCAGGACAGCTATGGCTACACAGAGAAACCCTGTCTTGAAAAAAAAATTTTTTTAAATCAGAATAATAATAATCAGAAGAAGTATTTTAGCTGTTTAAGCCACTAGTCTGTGATATTTTATTATTGGGGTGCCCCAAAGTAAATACACAAATATTCCTATGTGTCCCCATGCCAGACCCTCATCTTCAAGAAGAGGTCACAAGGCTGGGCCAACTTGACACGTTTTCTGGGCAACAGTGGTAAGCGTGCCAAGGGCAAAGCCACAGGGCTGAAGAATCTCCCTTGCTGATCCTCTTTCCAGTGGCCCCTTGAAGATTTGTTTTGGTCCCTGACTGCAAGGGTGAAGAGCCGCTGAGCAGGTCCTGTGGAGACCCCAAGCAACTTCACTAGGTTCCTCAGCTTTGAGATCTCCTACACCTTTTGGCAACCTGGGCCCAGTGTTTGGGTAATGTCAGTAACATCACCACTGATTTGGGTTTATATAAACACATCTTTAGCTGAGCTCAGCTGGCTCCGACCTGAGTGACTTTTCCTGGAAAGATTTGGGGCAGCCGTTCTCAAACTCTGGCATGCCTCAAAATCACCTGGCAGGCTTACTCAAGTGCAGATGGCAGGGCCACCCCCATATTCTCATTCAGAGGTCTGGGTAGAGCCCAAGAACTTTGCATTTCTACCAAGCTGCCTTGTGATTCTGGTGCTGCAGACCCAGTGATGCTGATGCCACTACTCCAGGCACTGAGCGGGCAAAAAGAAGCAATATTCTAGGGAGAGTCCCCAAAATAATCCAAACAATGCAGAAGGAGACCCAGACAGAACTGGGATAAAAAGTGACAGGAATGGACAATTTGGCCAAAAGTGCTCAGCATATGTGGGACAAAGCCTGGCAGAGGTTACGTAAGTCACAGGGCAAGAGATCACAGTGGGCGCAAAGACCGTACTTCAGAGTCAGGTTCAGCAGCACCGGAGCGGCTGCAAAGGACAGTGGATGGACAGGCTTGTCTTCATGTCTACAGGCAGTCCTGGAGGTTTTGCAGACTCCAAGGCTGTCACTGAGCTGGCAGCAATGCAGGGGAGAAGCCACACGGAAGGCTTGGCTCTGTCGACTGCATGTACAGACAAGCATTGTGTGAGTGTCTGGGACCGATGGAGGCCAGAAGAGGATATCTTGTTCCCTGGAACTGGAGTGATGTATGGTTGTGGGCTGCCATGTGGTTACTAGAATTCATACGAGGGTCTGCCACAGGTACTCCGAACCACTGAGCCATCTGTTGTCAACAACTACATTCCATGGGCATTTATCTCTAAGTACCAGCTTTGATTACTTTGTTTCCATGAACCTTCAGGTTTGTCTTGCTTATGCCTATTCTTTTTTTTTTTTTTTTCGAGACAGGGTTTCTCTGTAGCTTTGGTGCCTGTCCCGGAACTAATTCTTGTAGACCAGGCTGGCCTCGAACTCCCAAAGATCCGCCTGCCTCTGCCTCCCAAGTGCTGGGATTAAAGGCGTGCGCCACCACCGCCCGGCTTATGCCTACTCTTGCATAAGATCTCAGTTGAGGCTTACAGTGACCCCAATATCTCAAGTAGGACTCATATCGCTGTCTCTAGGAGGACCCAGTTCATTGATTCTTCAACAATTTGTAATTTTACAATTGTTTTGCCTGTTTGTTTAGTGTCTATCTTCTTATGCAAGTTGATGGGCTCTGAAGCTGGGACCCTATCTGTTTCCTCATATTTAGTGTTACTTGAGGATATTTTAGATATCAGAAACAGAAACCACTGATTAATCTAAGAATAGGGTGCATGTTGGAAGGGCATCGGAAGTAGAGAATCGGGCCCAAAAGCAGCACTCGGGGGACATGCAGAAACAAGATAGCTCTAAAACCGAGAAGGCTGAAATGACAGAAAACGTTCTCCTGCAAATAGCTTGATGGGGTGGGAATATAGCTTCTGTGTAGTCTTTTTATGAACCTGTTTTAATTTAAAAAGCAGAGTGATACCATTTCATTGACCAGACTTGGATCATGGTGGGCTCCCTCTATTAAGGGAGGAGAAAGGCCTCATCAGATTGGACTCTGGAGAAAAGAAGTAATTCCTGGCTCAAGGAAGGAAGAAAAAGACATGGAAGAAAAGGGAAGACATAGGGAAGGTAGGGGAGGGAAGAAGAGGGAAGGGATGGGAGAAAATAATGATTGCTACTCTGTTCTTCCAAAGCAGGGGATGCCTGTGTCAGAGGTGCAGAGGAGAGCAAGAGACTGAATAGAGCTTCTAGCTCAAACCCTTTGTGAACAGCATAGATCTATAGATCTAGTCATGAAGAAATGCTCTCAAAGATCCCACCCCCTAACACTGTTGCATTGGGGATTATATTTCCAATGTGTCCCTTTTGGGGAGACACACCACAGGGGAGCAAAAAAAAACATTGAAAACCTTTACAGAGATATTCATGGATAGAAGATCATATGAGTTAAGATAGTGACTTAGTGCCTGAAAAACTGCGCAGTTAAGCAGGTTTGATTTGGTAGCGCTAGGTTGTCCATTCTGTTTAATGCTCTGTGATGGTTAGTTTTGTCAACTTGACACAACCTACATTCACCTTGAAAGAGAATCTCTGTCAGGGAATGTCTAACTTAGGTTGGCCTGACGGTATGTGTATGTAACAACTTCATCTGAGATTGGAATATTCCATCCTTCAGTGAAGCTCCCTACGCAGAAAGGTAAACAAGTCAAAATGACCTTAGGAAGTCCCTGAAATTTGTCAGATTCACTAGACCAGTAAGCAATAAAAACTGGGAGGCACTATCAGACAAGTCAAACTCCAAAGAAGCCTCTGAGACTAGATCAGCTGTCTGAAAGAAGCAGAAACCAGCTGAGTATGCCTAGAAGAGGTTTAGACCAACTGAGGCACCTGGAAGGGCACTCTCCAACCTGCAGAACTGCGTGCAGCCTGTGCAGTGTGCTCCAGGTTCCCTGCCTGCAGCCTATGCAGTGTGCTCCAGGTTCCCTGCCTGCAGCCTGTGAAATGTGCTCCAGGTTCCCTGCCTGCAGCCTTGCAGTGTGCTCCAGGCTCTCTGCCTGCAGCCTTGCAGTGTGCTCCAGGCTCTCTGCCTGCAGCCTTGCAGTGTGCTCCAGGCTCCCTGCCTGCAGTCTGTGCAGTACATTCCTTGTTCCCAGGTTTGTGAGAATCTGGAGTAGGCTTTTTGGTGATGCACCCGTATTTGAGTCATTTCTGGTCCTTTAATTAATCCAAATAAAACTCATCTTTCACTAAATACGACTTTGGTGGCATTCATACTTTGGTCTGTTGTGGGCTCCCTATATGGGGGGAGTAGACATGTGTGTTGCATCTTCCCTTAAAAGGCGTTGTCACGATGGTGGTGCACACCTTTAATCCCAGCACTCAGGAGGCAGAGGCAGGCGGATCTCTGTGAGTTCGAGACCAGCCTGGTCTACAAGAGCTAGTTCCAGGACAGGCTCCAAAGCCACAGAGAAACCCTGTCTCAAAACAAACAAACAAACAAAAAAAAAAGGCATTGTCACACAACAACATGTCTATGTCTTATGTCTATGTCTTAATTAGGTTAACTGATGTGGAAAAATCCAGCCCACTTGAGCAGGACCTAGGCAGGGGGGCATCAATTATAAAAAGTGGAGAAAATGAATTGAGCACAAGCAAGCATGAATGTAGTCGTTTCTCTGTGCTCTTACAGTGGACGTGTTGTGACAGGGAGTTTCAAGTTCCTGCCTTAACCTCCTCACCGTTATAGATGACAACCTGAAAGTGTAGGCTGAAATAAACCCCTTTCTCCCTGGCTTTCTTTTTGCCAGGGTATTTTATCACAGCCGTAAACATGAACACCTACCCCATGATGCAGTGACCAGTGAACAGTTGATGCTCAGAGGGAGAGAAATCAACAGTACATTCAAAGTCAAGAAAATGATGAAGGCCTTCACAGCCGCTCACAAACAGAATGAATGAAGACTCTGGAGACGTTTTTATTGAAGAGAATGCGTGAAAAACAGAATGTCTATGTGGTGGTCATTCTTGGTTGTCAGCTGACTACATGTGGAATCAACTAAAACCCAAGCATCTGGGTACATCTGTGAGAAACTTTTTCTAAATTAAATAATTTGGAGTGGGAAGACCCACTTTTTTTTCCAGATCTTTAGAGGTGGGAAGATCCACCCTTAATCTGAGCCACTCTTCTTGAGGGCAGCCTGTGTAAAGGGCGTGGAAGAAGGGTGATCGCTTTTGCTCTCACTGGCAAGTCCGTACCTTCACTGGGACCAGTCGAGACATCCATTCTTGTGAAATGAACAACTACTGGATTCTTGTTGGTAAACAGCCAGTTGTTGGACTAGCTGGACCACAGCCTATAAGCCACTTCAACGAATCCCTTCTATGTATCAGTTCTGTTCCTCTAGAGAGCCCTGACTAATACTGACTTTGGTACCAGGAGGGGTTCTAGAGCCACAGAAGCATGAGGATAAATTTCTTAAGTGTCTGGAAAAGGCTTCTTAATTTGCTAACACTTAAGTTACTAAAGCCAGTCCAGTTACTAAAGTCTCTCCAGGAAATTTGGAGAGCACCACTGAAAGCCCACAGTGTGAACTATTTTACAAACTTGAGGAGACAAATGTATTTGATTATCCTGATTCACCAATTGTGAGGGGCAATGGATTTGGTGACTCTGTATATAAGTTTTGAAAATTTGTGTAAAAATAAGGAAAATGATGATGCTGGTTGCTCCAAACATCTCTGTATAAATTGAAGAGAGGAAAATTTAAGCAGAGTTTACTGTCTAGACTGCCAATCAGCTCTGTCCCACCAGCTGCTCCCAAACAACCATACAGAGTTACCTATTTACAAATGCTCTGCCGATAGCTTAGGCTTATCACTAATTAGCTCTTATTACCCAAATCAATCCATTTTTTTTTAAAATTTGTTTTATCATGTGGCTCATTGCATGTTACCTCATTTTGTACACATCCTGCTTTCTCTTGCCTGGCTAGCAACTTCTCTGACTCCACCCTTCTTCCCAGAGTCCTCTTCTGCCCCTAAAATCCTGCCTAGTTATTAGCCAATCAGCTCTTTATCTCAGTAATAAAATTAACAAACTTCTAGTATCTCAGAATATGATAAAGGACAACAATGATTAAACTGACCAGCCCCAGATGTGCATAAAAGGTCTAAAGATTTCTAACTGTGCTCCAGAAAAGAAGCTTCTCTCCTGCACTCACAGAGCCCTGGTTGTAGAAAATCAAACTGAAGCTCTCATTTTAAGTTTGGCTGAATTGAAAAAAAAAAAAAATTCAAGTCTCAGAATTGGAGGATGTTGTCAGTTAAAATAAGGGCATTAACTGGCAAAGAATGGGATCCTGTTATTTGGGATGGAGATGTGTGTAAGGACCATATTGAAGCTGAGAACTTGGAACCCTCAGATATTTTGTTGTTGTTTCTGGTTTTCCAAAACATGGTTTTTCTGTGTAACAGCTCTGGCTGTCATGGAACTCACTTTGTAGAGCAGGTGGGCCTCAAATTCAGAGATCTATGTGTCTCTGCTGGAATTAAAGGCTGTGTCATAGTGGCCCAGCTTGAACTCTCAGATTCTCAAGGGTTTATGTCACCTGAGAAAGTAGTTTCTCCACTTTCAGCAAGAGATATGCTCCCACCCTCAACCCTGAAATATTGCCTTTCAGTCTTTGACTGAGGAAGTTAATCCTTTATTGTCTGCTAAATGAGGAGAGATT
This sequence comes from Alexandromys fortis, assembly GCF_014885135.2. Classification (NCBI taxonomy): domain Eukaryota; kingdom Metazoa; phylum Chordata; class Mammalia; order Rodentia; family Cricetidae; genus Alexandromys; species Alexandromys fortis. The sequence continues at coordinate 19,820,188 of NW_026067910.1, forward strand.
TTCCCTGAAGGAGATACTAAGCGAGTCCCCCAGGGCCCACCAATAGTGGCCTCTAGATCTATAACCAGATTCAAGGCTAAACAGGCTTCTAGAGGAGAGGTAAAAATGTAGTCCATGCGGAAGTGTGCTACCCTAAGGAGTTTAATGATTTTGCTAACTTGTTCAAGCAGAAGTCCGGGAAATGTGTGGGATAAATTTTAAAGGTGTGGGATAATAGCAGAAGGGATGTAAAACTGAATCAGGCTGTGTTTATCAATACGAACCATTGAGCAGAGATTACAGACTTAATATTGAAGCATGTACAGCTAAAAATAAAAGTGTCAAAAGTTTGTTTGAATGGTTGGCTGAAGCATCTGTCGATGAAAAGGCGTTAGAGATGCCTGGTATCCCTTGGCTTAGTGTTGATGACGGGATTTTAAGGCTCAGGGAAACTGCAATGCTAGAGAGGGTACACTGTGTAAAATCTAATCCTCCACAAAGGGAAGACCCAGAAGGCATGCCTGGAATAAGACAAATAATCAAGAGGAAAAAAGGATGTCTTAGTTGTCTATTGCTTTGATGAAACATCATGACCAAAAAGTAAGTTGAGGAGGAAAGGGTTTATTCAGCTTACGCGTCTATATCACCAAAGGAAGACAGGACAGAAACTCAGAGAGACAAGGTCTTGGTGAAGGACCAGCATAGAAACACGTGTTGCCATAACTCCGAGAGAAATAAGGTCAAGGCTCATTCTGGATCTCTCAGTCCTTGCCTTCAACTTGCCCCTCTCGATTACTGAAATTCAGGCCAACATCCTCATCAGGCCAAAGCCTGTCTATGTTGTCACCCAACTGTGATATCTGTCAGTAGCAGGCCCCAAGAACCATCAGATGAATCCCAAAAGAGTCATGCTACTTGCTGCCTGAGGTTGGTGTGAATCCAGAGTCAGAACTGGTAGTCCATGTTTCTATTGGCCACTCTCCATCCACAAGGAAAATGGCCTTAGCCTCGGGTATCAAGTAACACTCTGTTTCCCCCACACCCTAGATGCTTGCTTGGGGCCTCTCTGCTTAACCAATCTCCCACTCCCTGGTGTCCCCAAGCCCTACCTCCCGTGGCTGGAAGGAACGAGATGAGCACTACTCACTGGGGCTCATAAGAAACAAAAAGAACCCAGAAAACAGAAAAGCTACCCTGAGCTACATTGAAAAGATGCTTTCCTTTCCAGAAACACAGGGCTTTCCACACAATTATCCAACCCATAGGAAGATTTGCCTTTGTGCATCGTGGGTGAGGGCTCAAAACAGCCCATGTCAAGGTCTGTGCAGCCAAAGGGTTGAACCATCTTAAGAAACCAAAAGTATTGCCCAGCCTTGAGAATTGTGTCTTAGCAACAAAAGATGGATTGAGACTTAAGTCACTGAGAAAGTTGAGGAGAAATTGAATCTGAGTAGCAGGAAGATGTTGGAGAACTTGGAGATGGCAGAATGGCAGCTGAATGTGGACAAACATGCTATGTAGGTATGGTGGTGTGCCCACCCACGCCTTCAGGTTCCTAGGGAGCTCTTGCTGACTTTCAGTTATGCAATGTACTTCTCCTGGCTCAAGGGATTTCACCTCCTTGAGGGCCAAGAAGGCCCTTCTTCCCATAAGTGGGAGGGCATTAGTGGTCTCCAGGGCAGCTTTTTGATTCCTCCACCTGCAGGGGAATGATTCAGAGGCATGTGTTTTGTACCTTTTCCCAGGGTCTCCCTGATGGGTTCATGCCAGCTGTACACCGTGGATGCTGGCAGAGCAACTCCATGCCAGGGGCTCATCATCATGTGATACTTATCTAGCCTCTTGCCACCTGCTGCACCCACTGTGTCCTCTGCACGCCTCAAGCCAACTGAATTTAAATCCTTGCCTCTGTATATCTTTCCGAGGGGATCTAAAGTAAAACAGACAGGTAAGCATGTCATTGGTGGCCCACACCAGGACGTCTGTGAGAGTGAGAAGAAGAAAATGATGTTAACTGTGATAGTAACAACGGATGCAAATCGTGACTTTGCCTTCCTGGAGGTGTGAAAGGCTAAGCAAAGGCCTCTTCCAGATGAAGTAGGACTAGAAGGGAAAGATATAAAATTCAAAATATAAAATATAAAATTCAAAAGCCAATGTCTCGTAACAGAAAGCAAAGCTCTCAGTGTGAGCATGCCTTTGGTTTAGTGAACTTTGTGCCCTCTGCGTCATTCCCCGGGGCCTTTGGGAAGGAGTGTGTCAGCTGCAGAGCGAGTGCATATCTCAGGAAGAGAATGGACCAGAAGTATGTCAGAGTCCAGCCCCCGGGAAAACCAATCTTGCACTTGCCTGGAGTTCTATGATTACTGTGCAGGGCTGTGCGCAATCCATCAACCACATTCAATAAGACAGACGTATTAATTTTCCATTAGTGATATCGGAACCTCCGTTGCTTCCAGTGCACAGAGACAGACTCGTTTTGACAGCGCGCTCTGCGTTGATGGCAGGTGTAGACTCTCTCTGTTGGTCCCAGTGGCCCTGGGATACTCTGTGCCAACTTGGGTCCCTACACCCAAGGCTTTTCCACCTCAGACGTTTTAACATCTTTCTTCTAAAGAGGCTTTCCTCTCCAGGAAAGGCTTTCAAGAAAACCATTCGTTTCCTCGCATGGCTGGACAGCTGCTGCTGCTCACAGGAAGACCCTGAGTGGGATGGTAACGAGAAGAGGGAGACACTAACTCCCCCTCCTTCCCTGGGCATGGAAGAGTTTCATCCTTGGATAATCCTATGTGATGTCAAGAGTGGCGTCAAGACTCTGTTCCCCAGCATCAAATGTCAAGTTAGCCCGCAGTCCTGCCTCCACCTCCAGCCAGGAACTCTGGATTCTTTTTCAACCCTTTCTTAGACTGCCTGACTCTGAGACTGCCCTGTTCATTGCTGCTGTGGGGACTCAGCCACAGCATTTCGGTCCCAGTGCCCCTAATAATGGGTCCTTCTTACAAGAGGAGGTTCCTCATATTTTCTCCCCACATACCAAGAAATCCACTGGTTTTAGAGCTTAGCTATCCCTGAGGACATGGGACGCCAACCAGAGAACACAGGGCAGAAGAGGCCAGTGCCTACCCAGTGAGCACTGGAGTGCCAGCTGCAGCACTTGGCTGCAGCAGCATCTCTCGGGGGGGTCAAATCACAAGGAGAAAATAAAGGAAATGTTTGTGTCCGAGTGCAAAGGATCTCATTCCTGAAAATGAGTCACTTCCCAAACTTCCAGGTCTGCGGCCGAGACTGTTTATCCCATGAACACATGGATCTTGTTGCTTTGAGACCGCCTCACCGTGGGCTGGGCCACCTCACTTTGGAGTTTATGACATCTCTTGTTATGATTCTGTCTCATTGGACTCTATCTTCATAACATTTGTATTGGTCTGAACAACCTGTTCTGAGAGATTATGAAAATAGCAATATTGAGGCAAATAAAGTTATTTTTCTCTTTTCTTTATAGGAAACTCCTGCTGCTTTGAATTTAAAATCGGATGACAAATCCATGGTTAACCCCACCCCTCAGTGCCCCAAAGTCAGGAATTGGTTATTTTCTCTCTCTCTGATGATTTCATCATTTAACATCCATTTTCTCTTAGCCAAAGTCCTCCCACAAAGAAGTTCCGAGAAGATGGCAGATGGCGGGGGTGGATAAGGGTGGTGGCTGAGAATCAAAATGCTCACAGCTATGGGTGAATGTGAAGTCTTACAAAGGACTTTGCATTGTGAGCAGTCTCACTGCCTTGTTTCCCAGCTCCTGGCAATAGCAAACACACCTGCAGGGATGGCTCAGGAGGGATCTATCAGGAAAGCATTGCTAGAATGTGATTTTGCTGTGGAGATTGGACCTGAGAAATAAAGGGAGCTGATGAAGCTGCACAAGGCTGTCACTTCTGCACTGGGAAGGCAGCTAAGCAGGGCAGCTAGACATGAAGGAGGGGACAGCAAGATAAACAAAAACCTGTGAAGTTGTGAATTCACAAAGACAAACTAAACCCAATGAGTACTGTGGTAGTTTGAATGGCATTGGCCCCCATAATCACAGTGAGTGGCGCTATTGGAAGGTGTGGCTTTGATGGAGTTGGTACGGCCTTGTTGGAGGAAGTGGGTCACCATAGGGGTGGACTTTGAGGTTTCCTATGCTCAGGATACTGCCCAGTGTCTCAGTTGAGTTCCTGTTGCCTGCCAGATGTAGTACTCTCAGCTCAAGCAACATGTCTGCTTGCCTGCCCGCCTCTATGCCCACCATGGCTTTCAATAAAACTGAAAGTCACCCCAATTGAATGTTTTCCTTATAAGAGTTGCCATGGTCATGGTGTCTCTTCACAGCAATAAAAACCCTATCTAAGACAAGTACCAACTACAACTCCAATCTAAATCCTTCGGTTTCAATGTGCACCACACGGGTGGCCTGTAAACTGGATCTTTCATCACAGTTACACAGACATCCAATCAGAACACAGAGGAGATCCATGCACCAATAGGAAAAAATAAAATAGATATGGGCCAAGACACTTTTCTTACCACAGAGTGATATTGTATCATCAGTTAGGGCTGTATAAGAAATCAAAATGAAATTCAGGGCATGAACTATAAACATTCCCTTTTGCTTCTGGATCTTGGAGTTAGCTATGACTGTGAATGTAGACTGAGGTCAACTGGAGGGCTCTGCTTCAAGCTAAGGAAGGAGCTCAGCTCTTCACTGATTTGGGGTTCATTGTTTGCCACATGTATGTTCATTGCGGGTAGAGGGCAGCAGCTATACAGACAAATTTCTTCCTGTGATGGAAGAGATACAAGAGTCGCAAATAGAACCAGTTTTTATTGTTTGAGATCTAGGCTCCACTTGCTTATGCCATCAATGGTTCCTATGTTCCACTGGCCAAAGAGCAAATCCAGGTTAGGAAGTACAAACAAACACACACAAGGAATATAGATAGCAGGGGGTGTGACTAGAGGGCAGACAAATATGTGCAGTCAATTCTTCATAATATTATGGTTATTTAAAAAAAAGCATTAGCCATCCTCAGATGCTCTTTTCAATATATTTCTAGATCTCATAATTCTAACTCTTAGAACAAACACAGAGGAGAGCGCTCGGATCAGAGAGCTGAGTGCATGGCTGTCAGAGAAGAGCTTTGGCACTTTCTCCTGCTCTTTGCTTTATGCTAAGGCGATTTCTGCCTGTAGGCTGTGTCCTAATTTCCTTTGACTACACTGACATAGGCCCAGTTGCTGGCATTGGCTTTGTGTCGCAATTCTATCCAGTGCCAAGGCCGTCTGTACCTTGAACACGAGTTGATCTACTTAAAGCCTGACCTATGGAGCAGTAAGCCTGTCCTGGGCCCCTTTTGTCTTCCACTCCTAACCGAACATCACTCTCAAAGGCATTTTATTTCCATACAAAAAGAACCATGATTCTTCTAGATTTCAGGGACAGATTGCACCTGTCCTGGGCCCCTTTTGTCTTCCACTCCTAACGGAACATCACTCTCAAAGGCATTTTATTTCCATACAAAAAGAACCATGATTCTTCTAGACTTCAGGGACAGATTGCACCTCTAGAGAGAAAATTGCACTAACTCCTAGTGATTGAAGTATACCAGAAGTTCACGGTTTGAATTTCCTAATTTCTAAGTATCTGCCTCCTGGATTTTCTTGTTTATTCATTCATGTAATGTGTTATTCCTTTAAAAATATGCTTTGTTCCCATGGTGGGGTACCATCTATATTGAAGCTCTTGGGTGAGCTTTATGCATTGTTTTTCTTCAGGGAAAAAAAAAAACTCTAAAAATTTCTTGGAAAAGACATTGGTTGGCTGAGTTCTCAGCATTCCCTCTAAAGAACCCTTTGCTTCCAGAGAACCTCAGTAACAATAGCATCAAATCAAAACCAAATCCTATTACTATGCCCCACCCCCACTACAAGCCCCTTTGGGAAAACAAGTCTCAACCCAGTTGGAACTTAAAATATCCTTGTTAATTAAATACGTGAATTCCAAACTCTGTGACTAAAAACAGTAACAACAACATGCTCAGTCCCTGTGGGTTTAAACAGTCTTGGGACCCCATTTTATAGAGATCTACGAATTATAGGTAAAATTATTGGCATGAGCATAAAATCATCTCCCTGTCTCCATAACATGGGCTCCTCCAAAAGCCCAGCCACCCTACCTGACTCTGGTTTCTTCTTTTGATATGAGTTTAGGGAGAATTAGAGTTTAGTTTTGTTTTGTTTTGGATGAAGGGGTCTCATGAGGCCCAGGTTGGCTTTGAACTTACTATGTGGCTAATAATGATGAACTTCTGATCCTCATAACTTTGCCTCCCAGTGTCCAGTTTACGTAATGCTGAGGCCGGAACTCAGAGCTTCCTGTGTGCCAGATACACACTCTACCAACTAATCCACCTCCCCAGTCCAGTTTTATTTTTTAATTGACAATGGTTTATTAGACATTAATTAGAAGCCAGGCACTCTGTGTTAGGGGCTAGGAAAACAGCACTGAAGACAGCATTAGGAACTTCACTGCTGAGGAGACAGACACATCACCTGAGGACTATTCTGCAACACGACAAATTCTCAAACGCTTGGGGCCTCCAGAGGAAGAGGTGACATGTAAAGTGGTTCTTGGTGAAAAGACAAGAGCCGGGGCTAAGAAGCAGTTCCAACAGCAAGAACAGTGTGTACAGGGATTTGGGCTAGAGAGTGAATATTCTTGCAACACCATGAAGTCAACAGTGACTGGGACAGAGGGTGCGAGTTTGGGCGTGGTTAGAGATGGAGCCAGGGAGCGAACGGAAGCCAGATCAAGCCTGTCAACTCAAGTCTGCTTGAGGTGCTGGTTTATCCTGAGGTCCATGTGGATACACAGAAGGCTTATCAATAAGAAAATAACCTGATAATATCTGGGATTTAAAAGCTACAGAGTTGAACTAGGGAAGCCAGTAACCGGCCATCATAATCACCCAGCCAGGAGATAAGGGTCTATCTAAACATGCTCTCTCTACAGCTGGAAGCCCCTTCCCAGAGACTAGTCAGGTGAGACCTAGAGTGTCACCCACCAGGACTCTCGCATACTAGACCTGCATGCGCTGGAGGCATTACAAGTGTAGCTACTTTATTGACCTTTGACTCATATTTCCTACTTTGGTGACCATTTTGTAAAGGAAGACACCCAGCATTTACTTCTGGCCTCTACGTGCATATGCGTGAGCATGCACATGGATGCACCCAACGTGCATGGGTGTGCACACTGACAAACTTGTGAGCTCCCGGAAAAAGAAACAAATGCCTTGTTTCCCAAAATAAGACAACCCGAAAGACGTTTGTTCCCTTTCAATGAACATCACTTGTCGGTTTCCATTTGCACCTAAGCAACGAAGCCAGGATGTTTTCTTCTCATGGGTCCTCCTTCCCTCCACAACTCAGTGTCTACCCTTCTACTACTATCACCAAACGCGACGGGCTCACATCTTGTTGAATGAAAAGTCAAGAGGCAAGAATGGAGAAAAACTTGTTTCGTGCAACAGGTAAGGATAACGCTGGAGTTACTTCTTTCCTGAGCAGACATATTATGTGGGGAGCCTACACAGAGTCATGTGGGAAAGCTTGTTGTGGGGCACATTCCTGAGCATGCCCAGTTTGAAGAGGTAGTTCAAGAAGGAAAGAGGGTAGGCAAGGTTTTTTTAGACAGGTTTAGCTCAAAGTCAAGGAGAAGAGTTTGGGCATGCTCAGTTTGTGTCCTAAAGATCGAGGACAGAAACACTTCTGGGCATGTGTTTGTCTTCCTTGAAAAAATTTAGCAAAAAGGAAAAGCTGCTTTGAAATTGCACTAATAGAGGAGGTTGGGCAGCTTTTATCCCAGCACTTGGGAGATGGAAGCAGGAGAATTTCTATGAGTTTGAGGCCACCACTCATGTAGTTCCCAGAAAGAGGTGGAAATTTGGAGTGTAAGATGGGGCTACCAAACATCTTAAAAGAGTGTCCACTGTTGCTGTCCCTAAGTCACCACTGACATGGACTCATCTTCACATGGGTTCATCTGCCTGTAAAGCAATAGTACCAAGGCTTAGGGAGGAATCTGGGGCCCAGTATATATGATTCATGTTTAGAATTCCATGTTCCCTAAGACAGAACTGATTTGCAGTACCCTGCATCCCATTTTCCCCATAGGTACATTTCCCCCCATGCCATTTCTTTGGCTTAGAAAATATGGCCAAGGGTAGAGACGAAAGATCTAAGGGTATGACTTGTAGCTGGCAAAGAGAAGGAATGGGCATCTGGGTCTAGATTCCTTCCGTACTTCTCCCAGCCTGCCTCTCTTGCCCTATGCTTTATTCTTATTTCCCAGTTGAAGCATCCATCTTTAAAGAAAGTCTTTGAAAGGTCTTGACAACTAGATGAGGAAGAAGTGTGGAGGCGGGGAAGGGGTCTTGGGAGAAGGAGCAGATGCCGTAGATAAGACTCAGTGAAGGTTTGGAGTTTAAGAGGAGAAAACGTCTGTAGAAGAATTTGAAGCTCTACTTGTAGTGTATACCAGATTTCCACACAAGTTATCCCCCTGTGCTTCTCAGCCAAGCACTGACACCCTCCTTCCACACTGTGGTTTCAGTGCTTTGCAAAGACTCCTTGATGGGTTTAATATGCAGACAATTGCAAAATGTGGTGATTTCTAACAATTTAAAACAGCTTAAAGTCAAGGGACGGTGTAAACAATAGCTTTGCAGTTGCCATGTTTTGAGTTCTTGTTACAGAATGTCACCCCAGAGACTTCCAGAATGAAAAGAGTCACCCTACTTTTAAAGACATCCCAGGTAGACTTTCCACAGCCTATCGTGGTATCTTCACATTTCCTTGAGCTCTGACAAAATTCTCCCCATGAAGACTCAGGAGCCAGAGGAAACTCCCACCATCTTGGAATTCTTCTTCCTACATTTTCCAAGACTGTCAACAAGCCATTAGAGCCCTGACATCCCGTTTTCCACAGCTTCCATTGGGTTTTGGAGCCGGGTGTTGTGACAGTTCAATGCTGGATTTTCTCTCTCATAAAAGTGTTCTCTTCACCACCAGGAGGTGACTGCTAGCGTATAAAGTCGATGTGTGAACAAGTGAACACGCGTGAGTGTGCCTGTTCTTGTTCTGTTACACACGCTTCCAGTTGCTACCCCAACACACTGCTGGAGAGAATGGCCATCTTTTCTTCTGGTCTTCAAACAATCCAGACTAGAAGTGCCAAGAAAGTATGGCCTCACCTAAGAGGAAAGGGAAACTCAAAAACTGGGCCAGAGAGCAAGCCACCGTTAATGGAGAGGATGCATCTGGCCTTCATGTTTCAGAGGAAGGAAGGAAGGAAGGAAGGACGGCAATCAAATGACGGTGGTTTTCTCAAGGCTCTGGATATTTTTCCCCACATGGCTCTGATTGCCAGGCTGAGATTCAAAACTTCCTTGGAAAATGTCTTCCAGCTTACAACATGATTGTAATGTAAAATAATATGACAGGGACTAGAGAGACGCTCAGTGGTTAAGAGCACCGGCTGCTCTTCCAGAGGACCAGGGTTCAACTCCCAGCACCTACATGGCAGCTCACAACTGTCTGTAACTCCAACTCCAGGAAATCTGATGCCCTCACACAGACATACATGCAGACAAAACACCAATGCGCAGACAATAAAAACAAATAAATCATTTAAAAAGGACCACAGGATTAGAAAGGAAAAGATAACCAAGAAGTATGTAAGCAAAAACTGTGTGAAGATGGTTCTGTCTGAAAGAGTGTCCCCAAATGCATGCACAGTTAAGAAGTCCACAGAATCCCCCGGGGGACATGGAGACCAGACCTTAGAATGAAAGGCATGCTAACTTACACAGCTGTGGGGGAAAAGAGCATTGGCCTCAAAGTGAAAGGCATGGACTCCCCCTTAATCTCTGGGAGCCCCTGAGTGTCAGCCTTTCTAGGCTAGCTCGGTGCTCTTCAGTTCTCAACATGCTCCTGGGAGACAAAGGACGTCACACCACCCATTTGTCAGATTTGGAAACTAACCCTTCCCAAATCCAGCGTCTTCTCTGAGATCAGACAGGCTGAGTGACGTTAGAGCTGGAAACAGAATCTGAGCTTTCCGAGTTCAAAATATTCAAACATTTCAACTTTTCAAAATTCTAAATTGCACTATGCTTCCCTGAGAGGATTTGCTTAAAATCGTTGTCTCAGACAGAGGCTTCCGTGACCTCTGGACTCCCTGCCAGACCTAAAATTAGCTTGAAATCCACAACCCACAGTTCTTCAGGATCCATAGAAATTACTGGACTCTGTTCTTCTGTCCCCCTCTGGTGGCCATTGTACAAATAACATGTCACAGAGTCCTAGGGCAAGAGTGCTGCCTTCTTTTTTTGTCATTCGTTCGTTCGTTCATTCATTCATTCATTCAAATGAGTGCTTCTCTCTATACTAGAACATGGGGGGGGGGGATAAACCATGTATGGTGGTGTACGCATGCCTGGATCCCAGTACTTGAGAGGCTAGATAGGTGGAAGGTAAGGAGGAGGCCAGCCTTAAGTTACAGAGTAAAACCATGTCTGTCAAAAAATAAAATAAGATAAAAGTATTTTTAAAATAAAGACAGAAGGTAAGAGAGAGCATGGTCCTCAAGGAGAGTAGGCATCAGATGTTAGATGTTAACAAAGTCTTGGGACCAGTGTCTTAAAGGGGAATGCAGAAAACACACATAGCCAGGGTTTCTGGAATGCTCTCATTGGGGTGGGGGCTGAACTTAGCTCTGATGGTGGACAGGAGCAGGAGTGGGTGGGGGAGTTAGGAACTCACAGATCTGTCAGCATGCTTGTTTACTGTGGTGGAATTCAGAACATAGGTCTTGTGGGGGAGATGAAGATCTAAATGTAACTGGACCAGGATTGAAAGCATTTTTGGGCCACAGCTGCATTTGAGCTTTTCCCCTAAGCTAATGTCACCTTTTTTTTTTTTTTTTAAATCATGTTCCTATCAATAAAAATATTTAGGTATCCACCCTTAATGTTCATACATTTTATTTTACGTATTTTCTTTTTAGTGTGTGTGTGTAGGTTGGAAGACAGTTTTCTTTACACCACATGGATCCTAGAGCTCTAACTTGGGTCGTTGGGCGTGGCATCAGGTGTCTTGACTGGCTGAGCCATCTTGGATGGCCTAAGTTCCATTTCTTGAAGGCTCTACCTCCAAGAAATATCACCGCACGGAGACATGAGTTTCCAACAGCTGGACTTTTAGAGGACATACTTAAGCCAGATCCCTTCTGACAATACTTGCAATCTCAGGAGGAGGATTACAAGTTCCTGGCTGGTCCTATGCTCTCATATGCACAGGTCTCAGTTGAGAGTCAGCTAACAGTTGCCCTGAATCCTGATGCCAACCAGCTGATCCTGTACAGGAATTAGGAAGCTTTGTCTTTTCACAATGGCAACTGTTTAGTTCATTTAAGAAGATTTTTGTAAGGTGTTCTGGCTTGGTTTCTATGTTGTGATAAAACACTGAGCAAAACCAACATGGAGGCGGGGAGAGACAAGAGGGCTTAGTTGGCTTACTTCTTACAGTCCACTAAGGAAGGAACCTGAAACAGAAACCATGGAGGAATAAACACTGGTTACTGGCTTGCCCCTAGCTCGTGTTTACCTAGTTTTATTATGTAGACAGGCCCACCCAGGGATGGCACCATGAACTGGGCCTTCCTACACCAACTAGCAAATAAGAAAATGCATCATGGGCCAATCTGATGGAGGCAGTTCTTCAATGGAGTTCCTTCCCCTCCTCCCAAGTGATTCTGGGTTCCTGTCAAGTTGACAGCTGAAGCTAACTACAGCGAAGTCAGAGTTAATTGTTTCCAGCCTTTGAAAGCACATGCTCTGGATTCCGTAGAAGGTGCACTGACATCTCCAGCCCTAAATCACCTACCCACTTCAGCATTCTCTCCCCATCTTCTCACTCGGTTACAACAAAGGGCAAGCATTGCCTCTTTAGGTGTATTTTACTGGCCCCGCTTTTATCAGGGAAAATGTCAGCAAACTTAAAATACCGTCTGTTCATAAAGGGAAAGTTCAAGATCGCTCTTGTGTTTACCACAAGGAAACCCTCTTCACCTCAGGTAGCACCGATGGCAAGACAGGGTGTGTTCTGCAACTCTGCAACCTATTTATTCTTTTTTTTTTTTTTTTTGAGGATGAGCACACGGCCTTGCACATGTTGTATATGCAGTGTACCACTGAGCCACACTGATAGCTCATTTCATTTTATTTTTATTTTGAGCCAGGGTCTGGGAAATTGTTTTGTCTGGCCTTGAACTCTCTTCTCATCCCTTCTTGAGTAGGGATTACAACCAAAACCCTACCCCTGGCTCAATTATTCTATTTATGTATAGGAAACTACAATGTGATTTTTCTCCCTCTTTTGTTGAAAAATATATACAAATATACAGAAAGAGAGAGAGAGAAGAGAGAGAAAGAGAGAGAGAGAGAGAGAGAGAGAGAGAGAGAGAGAGAGAGAGGTGGAGCTTGCTAACATGTTCCTAAGATAGTGACATGCTGCTCAATATTTAGCAACAAGTTCTCTAAAAAAAAGCAGAACTTGAGGCTGGAGAGATTGCTCAGTGGTTAAGAGCATTGCAGAGGTCCTGGGTTCAGTTCCCAACACCCACATGTCTGCTTACAGCCACTTCTAACTCCAGTTACATGGCATCTGATGCCCTCTTCTGGCCTCTTAGGGCACCAGCCACATATGGTGGTGTACATATTCATGTGCAAATAAACATATAAATAAATAAAAGTTTAAAGGAGAAAAGAAACAACCCCCCCACAAACAGACAGACCTAAATCTGTGGGGACCCCCACCAGTGCTGGAGTTTGGATCTGGAATGTCTCATGAAGGAACACATGTCACAAGCTTGGTTCTGCAACTGGGCAGTAGTGGGAGGTGGTAGAAAGGTAAGAGGTGGGGCCGAGTGAGAGGCATTTAGGTCACTGGAGACACGCCCTTACTGGGGACTGTGGGCCCTGATCTCCTCTTCTCTCTTTGCTGTGCTTCTCAGACGTGCAGAGGTGTGCAGAGGTGACTGGTCTGTTCACCATAGACCCAGCAGCATGCACTGCTATAGGCCCAAAGCAGAAGGCCTGTCAATCACAGGCAGAAAGATCCAAAAGCGAGGGAATGAAAACCTTCTTTCTTTCTAAGCTGATTACCTCAGGTGTCTGTACAGCTGCAGAACATAAAAATTGTATGCACACGGGGCTGGAGAGAGGGCTCAGTAGTTAAGAGCACTGGCTGTTCTTCCAGAGAACCCTGATTCAATTCCCAGCACCCACACGTCAGCTCACAACTGTCTGTAACTATAGTTCCAGGGGATCCCACACCCTCACACAGACATACATGCACCCACATGAAATAATAATAAATGCACATGAAATAAGAATAAATAAATCATTTTTTAAAATTCTATCTATGGCCCAAGTCCCCTGCACTGTAAATTACCAGCTCACAGGATGACAAGGGGCATAGCAGGAAGAGAAGACAGACAGACAGACAGCAGCCATTGTAGGGACACGGCCTTTATGGTAACGAGTACGTAAACGGTTGCGGTATGAAATCCAGTAGTCAGAATTGGAGATAAAGACCTGATAAATCCAAGGACATCTGAGAGTACACATACCACCCCACAATCGCCATACCTGAAATTCCCTCTTCTCTCTTCCTTCCTGTCCTCTCTAGCAGACCTCAGTCCTCCAAGAACTTTATGGCTAATGCCAGTCAGCCAATCGCTGATTCGTCCTTTGATTCAAGGTAGCTTTATTGGTACAGTGGAATGGCTGGATGAGCAATTCTCCCGCAACACCCCAGGCACACCCACCTCATGGGTGTGAATTTACACACACGCAGTTAACCGAGCGCAGGAGAAAACAGAAGGAAATGAGCTTTGTGGGTTTATTACTCATCGTTTTTAAGGAACACCGGTATTGGTTTATGTGTTTATTTTATCATGTGTTCATATGTGACACTATACACACAGAGCCAGAAGACAATGTGCAGGAGCCCATTCCTTCTTCCACCAGGAGATCCAGGTGGCCAGACTTGTCAGCTAGGGCCTTGGCCCACCGAACCCATGTAATTTAATTTTAACAACGACTGTTTATCAACTAGCACACGAGATTCCTAAAAGCTTTGCTAATGTGTTTCTGTGATGCAATAGAAGCCAGGCCCACATGTGGCATTCATCTTTATTGCGCTAAAAGAACAAGAACAAGGAAGGGAAGAAGAGAGAAAGAGGGGATGGGAGAAAGTGATCGAGCATATAGTGTATTTAATTGCAAAGAAAAATGTTCTTTGTGACACTCTGATTTATTTAATATAGTAAAATTTCGAAGTTAAATAATTTTCTTGAGCAAATAATTTCAAGGCTGGAAATAGTTCTGGAAATAGTTCTCTTTCATAGCATTAAGTCCTGGGTTCAAATTCCAGTGCTACAGAGAAACAATAATAGAATGTGGTCATATGGGCAAAAATACTAATTTATAGTATAGCACATATTGTACGTCATAATACATGCTGTAACTCCAGTAGTCAGGATGCTAAGCCAAGAAGATCCTGAGTTTGAGGACCAGCCCAGCCTACCCAGCAAGGCGCTAGGATAATTAGAATGTGAGAACAATAATTTCCAGGCTGTCCATGAGCACATCACTCCACACATGCATTCTTTCTCTTTGCCTCTCAATAAAAGATTTGTGTTTTCCTTGTATTGTTTTTAAGTGTACTGTTTACTAATATATAATTCTGGTTGCTATGGTGACTAGAATGTGTTTCCCCTGATAGTTCCAAAGTGGCTAATGTCATACAAAAATACCACTGCTTTTAAACATATATGTATCCTAGACTGGCATCTCATGAAAGAGAGCCCCTTTGACTGTAAAGCTCAGCCACAAAACAAACGGCTCAGCTGGATCCTGATTCTTCTGCCTCACCCAAGGCTGCCTTTTTAACCTTCCTGGAACCGGAATCCAGTTTCCTTATCTGATAAACAGACAGTGAAGAAGCACCTTACCAGGGTCTTGGGGTTTGAATGGAATCATGCCAATGAAGCACTTAGCAGAGGCGTCGCAGCCAGGGCACACTCAGTTTGTGCAAGAGTTGCTACAGAGCTTCCTAAGCTTGCCATGGGAATGATCACACCCATAGATAGTAATACTTTTATTTTTTTTAAAGTGCTCCTTTATAGTTTTCCTCTCTTATTTCTCATTTCCTGCTGAATAGAAGTGAGTTGGCCAGCATTTTAAGTGTGAATGACCACCACATTCCTGGCTTGTCTCTAGTTCATGCTGCGGTTCGCTTTCCTTGGCAAATTGGTAAAGATCATTATACCTTGGGAGCCTTCATCCTACTTACCTTAAAAGTTACTTTTTTTCTGTTGACAGGATTTTCCTATATAGCCCAGATGCTTTGGAACTCACAAGACTCCTGGCTCAGTCTCGAGAGTGCTGAGATTAAAGAAACCATCAAATGCCAGGGTCTGCCCTTCCCCCATTTGATTGTTTATTATTTTAATTGCACCTGGGACTATACAAAGCATGACAGAATTATAAGAAGAAAGGAACTCCTCATCTTCCCCCACTGATCCTGTTTTCACCTCACCAGACACCGCCTGCGATCAATACTCATTCTCTCAAGCATGCGAAGCAATGTGTGTATAACTCCTTTTCCTCACTATCTCAGGCCAGCGCTGTGGCGAGCCTTAATCCACACTGGGGGCGGTGTTTTCTTTACTTAATGCTTCAGAGTTTGCTGCTGCTTCCGGTGTAGGAATGTTTTGTTTGTGTTCTAACAAAGCTTGCCTGAAGATCAGAGTGCAGAGCTAAGCCGCTAAAGGCCAGGGAGTGGTGACACACACCTTTAATCCCAGGACTCGGGAGACGGAGGCTGTTCAAGGCTACCTTGGGCTACAGGAGATTGAACTTGTCTAAAAGAGAAGCAGAGCTCACACAAAGGTGTTCCCAGCACTTGGGAGGTGGAGACAGGAGTGATGTGGCGGGTGGAAACAGGAGCTCAGTGCAGTCTGAGGTTTGGTGGAGACAGATGGAGTCTGGAGATGCAGTCTGAGGGACAGGACTGCCCCTTTGGTCTGAGCACTGGTAGAGGTAAAAGAACTCTCTAGTGGCTGGTCGCTCTGTTTCTCTGATCTTCAGCATTAACCCCTATATCTGACTCTGGGTTTTTATTATTAATATCAATTAGAATTCATGCTACATTTCAGTTTATAATATCTAACATGCAGTGCTTGAATTCCACCTGGGATTCTTCCCATGACACTGTGGCACAATCGTTCTTTCTCTCTTTTAAAGATTCATTCTGTGTGTGTGTGCGTGCGTGCGTGCGTGCGTGTGTGTGTGTGCATATGCACCGTGTCCATTTCTTTGCCCTAAGAGCCAAAAGAGGGTGTCAATTCCCCAGAAACTGGACTTACAGGAGGTTGTAAGCTGCAGGATGTGGGTTCTGAGAACCAAACCTGGTCCTCTACAAGAACAGCCAGTTGTCTTAACTGCTGAGCTGTCTCTATGGCCCCGATTTAGTCATTCTCTTATTCATGAATATTTTAGTCACCTTTCTATTCCGGATCCCTCAAACCCCTGCCTCCCACCCTCGTCGCTCAACAAGAAAGACAAAGCTACAGTAAACACTTGTGCAGTGTGTGTGTGTGTGTGTGTGTGTGTGTGTGTGTAATAGGGAAGGGGTGGAAGGGAGGAAAGGAAGTCAGAATTTTCCAGAGTCAGATCTTTTTTTTCTGCCAGGTGGGTTGCAGGTCATCAGGCTTGGCTGCAAGCAACTTGACCTGATGAGCCTTCTTGATAACTCAACAGATGAACATTCTTATACAAACATTTTGGGTATCTATTTCTTTATTACACGGACAGCTATAAGGGGAATTGCTAAATCAGATTGAACACATTTCTAAATTTGAAAGACCCTATTAAATTGCCCTCTCCCCAAAGCCAATAATGTTGATAATTTTCTATCAACAATTTATTTAGTAGATTTAGTATATTTAGTAGAAAAAATATACATTTTCAAGACCAACAACAGCTTTGCTCATGTTCCATTTCTCTCTTTTGTTGCATTATGTGTTTGATTTGTTGGTATTTTACTTAGCAGTCTGGGGATTGTATTCACATTTGGGATGGTAGTAGATGCCTGTTACAGGTTTAGACACTAGGACAATTCTAGTCAGGTAACACTCAGCAGTGTGTACCCCATCTTCTTCTCTGCTCTGGGACAATCTAAATCGTATGGCAACTGTATACTTCATGAAGTTTTAATGGAGTTAGTTTGCAAAATCTACACTTATTATGGGAGAGCCTTGATATCATTTCAATATCTTCTGGGGCCCTTGGTATACTTGTGCTTGTCTACTTAATAAAACTCAACCATTTATGTTTTGTTAGAAACATTCACCCCACCTCCAATTTCACAACTTTTAGCATAGAGTTGTGTTGCAGAATATTCCTTTACACTGTGTGAAGATG
Source organism: Alexandromys fortis (assembly GCF_014885135.2). Classification (NCBI taxonomy): domain Eukaryota; kingdom Metazoa; phylum Chordata; class Mammalia; order Rodentia; family Cricetidae; genus Alexandromys; species Alexandromys fortis. The sequence goes on from NW_026067910.1 coordinate 19,837,755, forward strand.
TGTCACTGTGACTGGTTTAATAAAGAGTTGAACGGCCAAACATAGGCAGGAAGAGGTTCTAGGTGGGATTTCTGTGGATAGAGAGGACTCAGAGGGGAAAGGGGCAGGGTCTCCAATGAGATGCAGAGAAAACAGCAAGAGCAGTACAGAGTGATGAGGTAACAAGCCACGTGACAGAATGTAGCTCAGAATAGCGAGCCAATTTAAGTTATAAGAACTAGAGGATGCCGGGCGATGGTGGCACACGCCTTTAATTCCAGCACTCGGGAGGCAGAGGCAGGCGGATCTCTGCGAGTTCAAGGCTGGTCTACAGAGCTAGTGCCAGGACAGGCTCCAAAGCCACAGAGAAACCCTCTCTCAAAAAACCAAAAAAAAAAAAAAAAAAAAAAAAAAAAAAGACCTAGAGGGACAAGCCTAAGCTAAGGCCAAGATTTAATAATTAATTTAATAATTAATAATAAGTCTCCATGTTGTTGTTTTGTTCTTTTTTTTTTTGGACATTTTGTTAAAAATAATATAAGCGACAGGATAAAAGACCATTGTCCCACAGCAGGGGTGAGCTCTGAGGTCTCAGATGCTCAAACCAGGCCCAGTGTGGCACTCTCTTCCTGCTGTCTGTCAATCCAGATACAGAATTCTCAGATACCACTGCCAGCACTGTGTCTGCCTGCATGTCACCATACTTCCCACCATAAGGGTAATGAACTAAATCACTGAAGTGTAAGCCACCCAATTAAACTGTTCTTTTGTAAAAGTTGCCATAGTCATGGGTATCTCTTCCCAGCAATAGAAGCCCTAACTAAGATACTCACAGTGTTTAATGGCCTAGAACAGAGACTCTGTCCTCCACAGAGATCATCTTGGGGAAAGATTTTGATAGATCCGTCTTCATATAAGTCAACTAGATTGTTAAGTGAAATTTCAAGTTCATGGGAGACAATGTGTTTTCTTATTGCAAGGACAATTCTGTTACAATTTAGAAGTCAAAGGAGAAAGGTGGAAATATGAGAAGAGACTAAAGGAAGGTAGGGAGTTAGTTTGCTGAGAATCACAGAACCGGGGTTTAAATCTTTAATTCCATTCTTAGTAGAAAAGCCAGCTATGAGATTTACTCTTGAAAGGACACAAGAAACGACAGTAGAGGGAACATGAGAGACAACAGAGGAAAGAACACAGGAAATGATGGTGGAGGGGACATGAGAAATGGGAAGAAAACAACTGTAACTGAAGAGGTGAGGACAGGACAAGGCTAGGATGGGGAAAGCTGGGAAGGCGGTGTGTGTGTGTGTGTGTGTGTGTGTGTGTGTGTGTGCATGTGCGTGTGTGTGTGTGTGCTCTCTGCCCTGCTGATGCTGGTTACTTGATGCAAGGAGTGAGGGAGATTTGAGAAATCTCTGCCTCTCCCTCAGAGTCCATCAGAGGAAAGAAAGTCTGAATGTTCTGTGCCAGCACAGAGTGACAGAGGAAAAACAGTGTCAGGGCTGGCACAGGCAAAGAAAATTCATAAAGTAAGAACTGGACCAAACTGAGTGCATTCTAAGTAGAGGGTATACATACTGGGTACTCAAATGTTCACAGATCCTTGATTGCATCTTTGGGCATCTTCTGCTTCCATCTCTTTTAAAGCTGAGTGGTGAGATAAAGTACTATTCAGAGTGGGAACTGACGACCTACACTGCATTATGTCATGAATCCCAAATAGACACATCCTTCTAATGGAAGACAGAGTCCCATCTGCTTGAACACGGCCTGAATCTGCGTCCTCGGCTCCAGTTGAATCTGGGAGAATTGTCATTGCTGTTCACTTCCTTCCTGTATCTGAAGACCACCATGAGGTGACCCAAGTCCTGGAGAAGGAAAGATCAAATGGAGGGAGACCAGGACAGCCACCACCTTAAAGACACCCAAATGAATGGTCCTACTGCATGTTGCCTGGCACATGAAGGCCATCCAGCTGATCATGGGTGCGTGCTGCTCAGAGGTGTAAGGAAATTCAACAGGTGTGTGTGTGTGTGTGTGTTTCTGTTCATCAGGTGTGTGTAAGTATTCAGGCACATGTTTGGATGCCAAAGGACTATCTTGTGTGTAACCTCAGGAACTGTCTACCTTGATTATTGAGACAGTCTTCCATTGTCCTAGAATTCACCAAGCAGGCTAGTCCAGTTGGCTAGCAACCCAAGGAGCCACCTGCTTCTGCTTAGCTAGTGCTGGGATTTCAAGTGTTTGGATATCTTTATGTGGGTTCTGGAGATCAAATGCAAGCCCTTGTGCTTGCAAGGCAAACGTGTTAGCAACTAAGCCATCTCCCCAGCTCAGTGGCCTTTAAGCCACTGGGTTTGGAGGTAATTTGTCATGCACTTCGAGATGACCCCAGTGTCTAGTGACAAGGAGCTTATGGAAGTGATTCTTGAGCTGACCCATAAGCCCCTCAGATGAAGCAGAAATGAAGTCATCCATGGTCCAAGTGAGAGGCAACAGAGAGGGACTTAAGGAGCATGCCTCAGTAAGTCTGCCCCTTTACAGGGAAACAGTGTTCTATGTGATGGCCTCGTGCTCCCTGTCTCAAAGAAGGCCCTGGCTTTATTAATATAGCTGCTCACATGACTCATCTTATGTTGGTAGATCCTTCCTCCTTAGCCACGCCCCCTCCCCGTACCTCCAAGATCTCTAACACCAACAAAGACCCTTGCTAGAGTTGTATACTGCAAGTGTTAATGGAGAAACTTAAAATCACCCAAGTAAAAAGGCATTTTTATGAAAATGCTTTTATCAGGGAGAAAAAAAAAAAACACTGTAGAGTCATTACATGATTTAACCACCTCCTTAACCTTAGTGAACAAGTCAATGTGGAAATCACAAAGCATCTGTCTGCTTGGTACCACAGCAAATCCCCTGGAACTCCCCCAAAACCTAGCTGCAGGTAGAGAGCAGATGGACAGGTGATGATGGATGGTGGATGGTGGATGTGGGACTAATTTCTGCTACCAGACGTCCCTGTGTTTCTGACTTAGAGTAGGCTGCACTGTGCTCATCTCTAAGAGCGGCCATTATGCAACTCCTACTCTGCACGTGTTGTAGACAACTGAGGCTCACTAGCAAACAAACCAGACCAAAAAGACAAACAGCTATGTCTTCTTAGAGATTGCGTATCTCCTGGGTAGAGAACAAAGGTAAAGTACAGTGTGTGTCGTGCACGGAGATGATTCATCGTCGGGGAGTAATAGAAGAGGGTGAAGTGGAGGAGTAGCGAAGGAGTAGAGACCGCCTCCAGGAGTAATCAGCCCCATTCACAGTAGGGTAGGCTTTGCTGGAAACCCGAGGTTTGCAAAAAGACTTGAGGAAACACGGGAGTGAGCGAGAGGATCCTCTGGCTCTGGGGGAAGGGTGTCCTGGGTGGGCAAATGTCTTGGAGTGGGGGCGGGTCTGTGAGCATAAAGAACAACCAGATTGTTGTGGGTGGACAGGACAGAGAGTGGCTAAAATAGGGACTCAAATTTTCAAAGAGCAGACCCTATAGACCAGTTGATTCTAAACCTTCCTCTTGCTGCAGCCCTTTAATACAGTTCCTCATGTTGTACTGACCCCCCAACCATAGTTATTCCATTGCTACTTTACAACTGTCATCCTGCTACTGTTATGAATTGTAACGTAAATATCTGTGTTTTCCAATGGTCTTAAATGACCCCTGTGAAAGGGTTGTTCAACCTCAAATGGGTCACGACTCACAGGTTGAGAATCCCTGCTTCAGTTTTTATAGCCCTTGTAAGACTTTACCTCTGATTGGGTAGAGCCATTGGATAGTTGTAAGCAAATCAATGATATATCCAGAGGTGCTTATGTTATTGTTGTTTTGAGACACTATCTAATGTTGCACAGGCTAACCTCCAACCTTCCAAGGATGATCCTGAAATTCTGACCCTCCTGCCTCTACCTTCTAAGTGACAGGATTACTGGTACGTCGCCAAACCTGTTATGTGGTGCTGAGGATCCAACCCAGGGCTTCATTTGTGGTAGGCAAACACTCTACTTCTTGGGGCTGTAAGTTGAGGGTAGACTTTCAGGGGACAAGAAAAAACGCAGGGAGTCGAGGAGAGCAATGGTGATCCACTCCCCAGTTGGTACTCCACAGTAGACTTTGAGGAGATGGAAAGTCTGAGAAAGAGAGAGGTGGATGAGTTGTCACAGTCTCTGACATGTCTACTCCACACTGGGCTGCAATTGGAGATGGTACTGGTCCCCGCTGACTTTCCCCAGGTGTCACTACTGGTATGATGGATTTGGTTCCCCTGGAGCTTGTTCTTATAGCTCATCTTGCAGGTGTGACCTGGCAGCCAGGGGTAATCTGACCCTGGCTGGGGCTATTTTAGGGAGCTGGGTGATCAGATATTCTGAAGAGGAAACTCAGACATCCAGTCAATAATGACTGGGACTTGAAGACGAGGCAGGCTGCCAGCCTGGTTCCCACACAGGGTGAGGAAGACCTTGTCTCCAGGATGTACTGGAGAGCAATGACCTTAGAGGAGTTATTTCTCCTGGGTTTTGGATAGCACGTTGATATTCTCCTTCCACATGAGCAGGGCAATGAGGTGCTCAGTGAATGCAATTAAAGAAAAGTGAAGAAGTCTGCTATTGTGGAGTATTAGTTGAAGATGTGTTACATTTGTTTATGCTGTGGGACATTTGTAAGATGTGTTGAATTCTTTTATGTCGCATTTGTTTAGCTCTGAAGCTGTGTTACCTGTCTGAAACACCTGATTGGTCTAATAAAGAGCTGAATGCCCAATAACAAGGCAGGAGAAAGGATATGTGGGGCTGGCAGGTAGAGAGAATAAATAGAAAGAGAAATGTGGGAAGAGAGACTGAGGATTGAGAAAAGGAGAAGGAGAGGAGGACACCAGGGCCAGCCACCTACCCACCCAGCTATACAACAAGACAAAACGACAGCCTACAGAATGGGAAATCAGAAAGACGGCTGATCTCCAAAACATACAAAGAACTCAAGAAATTGGACACCAAAAGATCACATAATCCAATAAAAAAAAATGGAGTACAGCCCTAAACAGAGAACTCTCAACAGGGGAATCTAAAATGGCTGAAAGACACTTAAGGAAATGTTCAACATCCTTAGTCATCAGAGAAATGCAAATCAAAACAACTCTAAGATTCCATCTTACACCTGTAAGAATGGCCAAGACCAAAAACACTGATGACAACTTATGCTGGAGAGGTTGTGGGGAAAAGGGAACACTTCTGCATTGCTGGTGGGAATGCAAGCTGGTACAACCCCTTTGGATGTCAGTGTGGCGATTTCTCAGAAAATTAGGAAACAACCTTCCTCAAGACCCAGTAATACCACTTTTGGGTATATATCCAAAGGATACTCAATTGTGCCACAAGGACATGTGCTCAACTATGTTCATAGCAGCTTTGTTTGTCATAGACAGAACCTAGAAACAACCTAAATGCCCCTCAACTGAAGAAAGGATAAGGAAAATGTGGTACATTTACACAATGGAGTACTACACAGCAGAAAAAAATAACGACAACTTGAATTTTGCAGGAAAATGGATGGAGCTAGAATTATTTTGAGTGCGGTAACTCAGACCCAGAAAGACAATTATCACATGTACTCACTCATGGGTGGTTTTTAAACATAAATCAAAGAAAACCAGCCTACAAACCATAATCCCAGAGGCCTTAGACAACAATGAGGACACTAAGAGAGACTTACACAGATACAATCTACATGGGAAGTAGAAAGTAGAAAAAGACAAGATCTCCTGAGTAAATTGGGAGCATGGGGACCTTGGGGGAGGGTTGAAGGGGGAGGGGAGAGGCAGGGAGAGGAGCAGAGAAAAATGTAGAGCTCAATAAATATTTTTTAAAAAAAAGAAAAGAAAAGCTGGCTAGAAATAAACCAAGATAAATCCAGGCATTCATAAAAATAATAAGCCTTTATGTGTTTAATTGGGAGTTGGGTGATGAGTTCCCCCAAAAAAGTAAAGAATAGAAAACAACCAACTACAGTCCAGTGTGGAGGTGCAAGCATACAATCCCTGCACTCAGGAGGCTGAGCCAGGGGAATCACAAGTTTGTAGTCCACCCTGAGCTATGTAATGAGACTATACTTCAAAAATCAAACCAAAACAAAGCAACCTGTTTGAGGAATTAGCTACTGAACTGAGTTAATCATGCCAAATACCTGGAATGATATAATTACCTGGTAACTAAGGAGCACTTGGGAGCTGGTTCCTCTGGGTTGGATCATAGCCAACTTGAATCAAGCAGCTTCATCAAGGGTTCTTAATGATGATGGTGTTGTCAGTCAAATAACTGATATGTGTTCAGAACTGGAGAAACACTAAGAAAATGCTTTGTTGGGCTGTTTCTTAGATTCTGCTGTTGTTTTTTGTCTTGTTTCTTGAGACAGGGTCTCTCTGTATAATTTGTTGTGTAGACCAGGCTGGCCTCTACCCTGCAGTAATCTTCCCCCACACTGGATCTAAGAAATTAAAAGTTAAAAGAAGATCTAAAGTCTTGTCCTTGTTCTGTAGACATGACCTCACTATTTTCTCGCTCTCTCCCTTGTCTCCAGAGTTAACATCTTTTGGTTATCTCATTTGTTCCAAGTGCTGAACTCCTCAATAGAAGCTCAGAGATGAATTTCTAAGGCCCTTGTCCTTCAACTCTATTTGTTCTAGAAATACAGAACACAGCATAGAAGCTGAGGCATTGTTTACAAGGACTGTTACACGGGACCCCAGTAAGGGAGAGATTAGACTCAACTGAATTTGGGAGGTAATATAAAAAGGGCAATATATTTATAGCAAAGGAATAAATATAACTTAATAAATATAACAGCCTCAGTCCACAAAAATAAGAGTTTGACCGCTTATTGTGATTATCATAACCTAAATGTAAGTTATGTTAAATAATAAGTATTTACATAAAAGTGTAAGTATTAATATTTCATATGTATTATCCTGAAAGTATTTAGAACATAACTATAAATAATGAGACATAAGATGTTCCTTGTTATAAATTCCATTTAGCCAATTAATTCTTACAAAATATCATTGGTTTGTTTAGTCCCTGTATTCTACACAGTTGCTCCTGACCAATGACCAATGACATGGAGATGAAGACGCTCAATATTTTTGCTTGCTTACATTAGCAAGACAAAGAGTGAAAGGAAAGTGTGCGCTAGGAATCCACTCATTGGAAAACCCTCAACTTCCTGGGTGGTCATAGGTTTCATTAAGAAGCCCAGACTAAGCTCAAACTCATGATCCTCCTGCTTCAGCCTCCTAGGTTCTGGGATTCCAGGCAGGTTACATCATGCTTGACTAACAACTATATATATATATATATATATATATATATATATATATATATATATATATTTTGCTGAACCCAAAATAATAGTTTCAAATACAAAAAAAAATAATTTCTCAGATTTCTGAGCTATGCATAATACATCTGCTGTAGACCTGACACATTTTAAAATTTAATCTGTATTATTAACATTTACCCCCATTCTTCTTTTATGTCAAAACAATAAAGAAAACAATGAATCAAGCCCCGGCTTGTGCAATTTGCTGATTGCTCTGGGGTAAACACTGCTCCCATTGCTAATTCCAAACACTGTCAGGATAAAGAGATGCATGGTGTTGGGCTGTTTCATGCCATTTCCAATGTACAGTTACGGCAGGAAGGAACAACTCTAAGATTATGACAGTCAGTGCACTGAAATGCTTAGAATGCAGTGACTTCGGGGACACGCTACCCTTGTTTTAATATACTTTAACTAAGTTGATATAATTTAATTTTTAATAGTGGCTATGTTTCACAGCAGCCTTGCGGAATTTCTAGAAATGAGCATTTGGCTTTCAGGAGCTTGTCCAAGCACTTGCCTGTGCCCTGCCGCTCCTGACCCAGAGAAAGAACTCAACATGAGGCCGTTGGTTTTCTTTTATTATGGAACAAAAACATGGAAAAGGGTTAGCAGAGGTGAGTGAAGAGCGTCCACGAAGAGAGATTTCTTGGTGGCTGCTACCCCATCCTTTGCCTAAGAGCTTTCAGACTCATTTTCTCCTAGAAATGCCATGCCCTTCTGTCCTGCTGTGGGATCATACTCTCTTACACTTTAAAGATTTGTCATTGTATTAGTTTAATAAAATGATGACTTGCCAGTAGCCAGGCAGGAAGTATAGGTGAAGCAACCAGACTAGAATTCTGGGAAGAGGAAAGGCAGAGTCACAGTCGCAAGCCAGATGCAGAGGAAGCAAGAGGAGAATGCCTTACTGAGAAAAGGTACCAAGCCATGTGGCTAAACATAGATAAGAGTTATGGGTGAATTTAAGTTATAAGAGCTAGTTAGTAATAAGCCTGTGCAATAGGCCAAACAGTTTGTAATTAATATAAGCTTCTGTATGTTTATTTGGGACAGAAACTTCCATCAGCCTCCTTCCTAGGTTGGTTGAGCCAGATGGACCTCCCCCACTGAGCACTTCATGCCACTGTGCTACCTCTGTCTGACCTCACACACTGTCAAGTCACACTAATGGATTGTCTCAGGGACTCTGGCCATTGCAACCTGGCCAAGCAACACTTGGAAATATCTGCGACCTTTCCACAAAGAATACTTCTGAGAACAGACTCAAGGAAACAAGCCCACAGAGGTAATACTGCTGAGATGGAGACAGCAAAATCCTTGTGTTCCCCGGCAGAAGCATGGGATCTGGGCACTAGTACTTGGCTCAGAAAAACTGCAGAGGCTTCCTGACGGCCCAAGGGCTGGAGAGAATAGAACAGCACCTTTTACTTTGAAGCCACAGCAAGTCATATCTGCAGCCTGGAGAATGCAGTGAGTTTTAAATAAACAGAGTTCTGAGGAAGATATGTTTACAGTCAGGTGAGCTGATAACATTAAAAACACATAGATAACCATGATCGTTGCAGGGACCTTTTTTGTGTGTCCAAAAGAAAGAACTGAATTATCTTGTATGATGTGATATGTCATGGTGGATGCCTGTCACCATGCATGTGTGATATGTCATGGTAGATGTCTGGCATCATGCATGTGTGATATGTCATGGTAGATGTCTGGCATCATGCATGTGTGATATGTGTTGGTGGATGACTGTCATCATGCATTTTCTGCATCTGTGTCATCATACCTTTCTTTTTATTGATATTTATTGAGCTCTACATTTTTCTCTGCTCCTTCCCTTTACAAACTACTGTGAGTGAGTACATGTGATAATTGCCTTTCTGTGTCTAGGTTACCTCACTCAAAATGATTTTTTCTAGCTCTATCAATTTTCCTGGAAAATTCAAGCTGTCGTTATTTTTATTTGTTGAGGTTTGTTTTATTACTGACTATGTGGTCAATTTTTGAGAAGGTTTCATGAGGTGCTGAGAAGAAGGTATATTCTTTTCTGTTTGGATGGGTTCTATAGATGTCTGTTAAGTCCATTTGAGTCATAACATCTGTTAGTTCTCTTACTTCTCTGTTCATTTTTTTGTCTGACTGACCTGTCCAGTGGTGAGAGGGGAGTGTTGAAGTCTCCCACTATTAGTGTGTAGGGTTTAATATATGAGGGTGCCCTTGTATTTGGGGCATAGATGTTCAGTATTGAAATTTCCTCTTGATGATGTATTTTTCCTGTGACTAAAATAAAATGACCTTCTTTGTCTCTTTTTGAATGATTTTAGCTTGAAGTCTATTTTGTTAGATATTAGGATACTTATACCGCTTGTTTCTTAGGTCCATTTGATTGGCATATTTTTCCCAACCCTTTACTCTAAGATAATGTCTGTCTTTGAGGTTGAGATGTGTTTCTTGTATGCAGAAGGCTGGATTCTATTTTCCTATCCAATCTGTTAGCCTGTGCCTTTTTATAGGTGAGTTGAGTCCATTTATATTAAGATATATTAATAACCAGTGATTGCTATCTCCTGTTAATTTAGTTGTCATTGTTGGTGATTTTAATTTGTGCATTTTTCCCTTCTTTGGGATTTGCTGCTATGAGACCATCAATTGTCTGTGCTTTTGTTGGTGTAGCCTACTTTCTTGGGTCACTAAGGAGCAGGACTCAAGGACTGTAACCTGTTCCTTCTTCAACCTGTCCAGTCTTTCTGACCTACTGAGATATTAAAAGCAAGCTATCTCATCTACCACGCCTTTCCCACCATGATGAACTGACTGTCGACCTTGCATTAGCCACTGTAGTAAAATCTTCCTCACTTTAAATTGCTTCTGCCAGATATTTTTTTCCCCAGAAACAAAAAAAGTAACGAATACAAAAGATTGGTGCCAGGAGTGGGGTTGATAATGTCATAAACCTGACCATGAGATACTTAAGACTTTGGAACTGGTGTATAGGAATAATTTGGAAAAACTTTAAAGTTTAGACCAGGAAAGCTTTATAATGTTATAAGTATGATAGTATAGAATAATGCAAAAGTTGTAATACTATAAAGCTTAAAAGTATTCTTATGAAACTCTGTAAGATAGACGATTCTGGTGGGACTTGAAAAGATCAGAGTGCTAATAAAAAGGGAGGGACAAATGAGAATGTGAACTCTGTGGGAAATTGGACTGGAGTCTACTTGTGTTCTAGCCTAGAAAAAAATGTCTGTGCTCTAAAACTTGGAGTGAGAATGGATTAAAAAGTAATGATGGGGGAAGTCTGAAGACAGTATAATATGAATATTTCTGGCTGCTCTTAGCCATGTTCCTAGGGACATCAGGAGCAAAAAGCATAGCAAAGGGTTTGAAATACATGCAGTCTGGCAAAAACAAACCAACTAATAAATAAATAAATAAAAGCAGAGTGGATGCATTTGAAATGATGAAAAGGAGCCAAAGTTTTTAAAGAAATTACCAATGCTAAAAAGACATCTTCAACCAGGCAGTGGTGGCACGTGCCTTTAGTCCCAGCACTCAGGAGGCAGAGGAAGGTGGATTTTTGTGAGTTCAAGGCCAGCCTGGTCTACAGAGAAATTCCAAGGCAGTCAGGGCTGCACAAAGAAACTCTCTTTCAGGAAGGAGGAGGAGGACGAGGAGGAGGACGAGGAGGAGGAGGAGGAGGAGGAAGAGGAGGAGGAGGAGGAAGAGGAGGAGGAGGAAGAGGAGGAGGAGGAAGAGGAGGAGGAGGAAGAGGAAGAAGAAGAGAAGGAAAAGAAGGAAGAAGAAGAAGAAGAAGTCTTCAGGGATAAGGAGATGGCTCAGTGATTTAAGGCACTTGCCATGCAAGCCTGCCAGCCTGAGCTCAATCTTCTACCTAGTGGTCAACAGGAGAGAACCAACCCCACGAAACTTCCCCTTTGACCTCCACACACACAGTAGCAGCACACCCCTCCACTCACCATGTGTACACACATACACATAAAAATCAGCATTTTTTTAGTCTTTGAAGTACTGGGGAAATGGATGCAGTGGGTAATAATATTTGTTGTGTAAGCCAGAGGTTCTGAGTTAAAACCCCCAGCACCCATGTCAAAAGCCTGGCATGGCTACACATGCCTATAACCCCAACACTGGGAGAGAGGCACGTAAGGAGCCCAAGAGTCCATTAACCAGCAAAAACTTTCTATTCAGTGAGAGATCCTGTCTCAAGTTAATAAGATACACACATGGTATAGAGAAAGATGTCTCATGGCCCGTGATGGCCTCCACATACACACACAGGCCAGGTAATAAAGCAGGCATGAACTGTGACATACACAAACACACAAGAAACCTTGCACTTTGCACTAGACAATAGGACAATCCCCTTGAGGGTGGTCTGCCCCATGGAAAGGCCCTTTGTGTACCACTGAAAACTCACTGCAAGACTTTCTTTCCTCTTGGAGACTTTCCTCTCACTAGGTGAGATCCTCGGTGATTCCCTGCACAAAGAGGCACCAAGGGAAGTAGTTCCCAAGTTCAATCATGAAGGACACTGCAGTATGATCCATGAAACTCAGGATACTTCTCAGGATAACAGAACCTGACGTTGGCCATAGGGCTCTGCTGTTGCAGGTGTGTAAAATAAGAGAGTTACAGATCATATTTTGAGAAATTGTTTTTCATTTGACAGATACTGTTTAGAGGTGGGGTGTGGAATGTTTAGAATGTAGGGCTAGCTCTCAAGTCCATCAGTAAGGTGAACCTCGAGGGCTCGGATTGGCTGTTAGCAAACCACCATCTCCAGGGGTTTTTGTTTGTCTTGGTTGGGTTTTGTTTTCTGAGACAGGGTTTCTCTGTGTAGTCCTGGCTGTCCTGGAACTTGCTCTGTAGACCAGACTGATCTTGAACTCACAGAAATCCATCTGCCTCTGCCTCCCGAGTGCTGGGATTAAAGGCGTGCACCACCATGCCTGACTTGTTCACGGGTTCTTAACCTAGAAGCCTGTGTTGAAAAGGCAGGGGATTTGTAAACCCGAAAAGGAAGAAAGTACAACTACATTTTTTGTAACCACCAACCTTCAATCATAAAAACAGGCAACCCCCAACCAGAACCCTGATAGCATCTATGAGTTACCATGATGGCTCAAATAGCACCCCTGGTCATCACTGTTTGACATTATTACAGCCATTGGAGTTTAATAGTTCCTACTACTAAAGCACATTTGTTACTGTGTTTCAAATATTTTGATAGTTGCATCTTAGGGTAATATGATGGTATATTTTAGACATTTAAAATTTAAATTCTGCAACTTCACTTGGAAGGGATGAAGGCCCTTCCTAGAGCCAGCAAGAAGCCTATTAGTGCAATTCTTCAGCAATCTTTTAAATAGTCTCCCCTCACCCCCACCCTGCTTAGTCCCTTTCTTCAGGGCCTGTGCTCCGCTGCCCTCTGCCCTCAGAGGCTGTGTATTCAGAACTCGTTAGAGCTTAGACCTCACGGCGTCCCAGGAGAAAGGGAAGCCGGGAAGTTTGTTCCCCTCTGATTCCTTGGCTCCCATCAAATCACGCCTCAAGCAGGAACCAAGTGTACTCTTTTCCAGATGACCTGAGGGCACCTAAATAGGCCAGCAGCGGCAGCTTGGTTCTTACCTCCCGGCAAGGCAAGCCCAATTTTCTCCTGACCAGACATGTCTTTTCAATGTGGTGCTTAAACGCTGCTTCCCATCCCAGCAAACCCTTCTTTCATGGTTCCAGGAGATGTTAATAAGCGCTATTAATTGGGGCCTAATTTGCATGTCTTGTGTGTGAATGGTGGTTTGTAGCTCCCGGGATCAAAGCGTGCTTGTACCGCTCTGCCCCACCCACCACCGCAGGGGGCCTGGATTACCCGGTCTGCTTCTCTCTGCTTGATGAGCTCAGAGGAAACGTGTTTAGTACCCAGGGCATCCTAGAAATGGAATCGACACGCTTCCTCCAAACCCTGAGCGACACAAAGGAAACTCATCCACGGTGCATGACTGGGAGGAAAGCTGCGTGACGTGGTGCGAAAGGGTGGGCGCTGTGTGATTCTGTCAGCAGTGGCAGAGTTTTGCAAGCCTCCCTGCTCCTAAACCTGAAATCCAAGCGCGCTGACATTACAATTCTGAAGTGGAGTGTAGTTTGTTTTTTGTTTCTGTTGTTGTTGCTGTTGTTTTCCCTGTACGGTGGGGTGGTGGTGGTATTGAACCTTTGAGCACTTTGCATTTCTAATTGGTCATAAGCCGGGCGATGGCTCAATTGGTATCACTGTGCACATGCCTGCTCCCTTGCTTGTCCAAGAGCTGATAATTAGCCCTGCAAAGACAGGCCAGGCTGAATGGCAGCAGCTTCTACAAAAGGTTCCCCAGCCCTCTCAGCAACAAAGGAAACCCTCAGCATCTTGCTTTACAGCTGTCATCTGATCCTTCCCCTTTCCAGTCTGCCACCGCTGAGGGTTTGGAGTGTGTTTGTGTTTGAAGTGTTGGCACTAAGGTTTGGTGGACATTTGTAGAGCTTACATGCGAGGGCAATGCTTTGTTTGAAATTTGTCGTGACTCTTAAGGAGTAGAAAGGGGATGGGAGTCGTCACTCTTAGATTCGAATAGGGGTAACAGCGTGGAAAAATGGCTTGGTTAACCCTAGGCGTATCCTCTGACCCAGCCATTCTGTGCCCAGAACAACACCGAATTGCAGCAGGTGTTTCTTCCTGACAGAAGCACGGAGCTGTGTCCACCTGTACTGTTTGTAAGAGCTCCAAACTGGAAACTGCCCAAATGCTCCAATTGAAAATGTCTAATTGTGACAAATTCACACAATGGCATACCATAAAGCACTAAGAATCACATACAACTACATATATGGAATCCCACAAACTTAAAGTTGACCTGAAAAAAAAAAGCTATCCATAAAGCAAAGAATGTTCTGCATCATTCTCTTATAAAAGCACAGAAGTTGAAAGAAACCAGGCAACGCTATGGTCTAGATAGTGGTAGACCTTGGGGGGGATGGGGAGGAAACGCTGAGAAGGTTCCCTAGTAATTAGGACAATTAGGAGCGAGTAATTAAACTGTTACTGAATCTAAGAGCTAAATCTGAGAGAGTACAAAAATCTACTGAGCAGCAGGGCGTAATGGTACACATCTTTAATCCCAACACTTAGAAGGCAGGGGCAAGGAAGATCTCTGAGCTTGAGGCTAGCCTGGTCTACAGAGTGAGTTCCAGGATAGCCAAGGACACACAGAGAAACCCTGTCTTGAAAAACCAAAAGAGAAAAGAAAAAAAGAAAAGAAACAAAATCTACTGGATTGTAGATATGTGCACCTTCCTGCATGAATATTAAGCTCCAGGAAATCGTTCTGGTTTGGAATGAGGGCTTTAGCAGTCAACTCTTTCATTCATTAAGTGGAAGAACAAGACTGATTTGACCTCCCTAACCTGTGAACTGGGCCAAGGATGCTCTAGCCACAGGCTTTCTCAGTCTGCCTAGCAGTCCTACAGGGAAGAGCTCCAATGGGAATCCAAGAGCTGATGGGAAGAAATGCAACCACAGAGGGGAAATGAGGCATTAGAGCAGAGAGGATGTGACTGTGTCCAGAATTTACTAGTGACATTATCCAGGCATTCCTGGTATGGAGTCAAGGGTCCAGGATCATCTCAAAGTCCAATGAAAATATTTAAAGGTTTAAATAATGCTTAAGGATCCTGAAATGGAAAATGCAATTAGTAAGAGCTATCACAGAGAGGCTCCTGTGTTTTCCACCATGTGAAAAAACAGCAATGAGGCAGGGCAAAGAAAGCACTTTGCTCGTGGATACTTAACAGTCCCTATACTGTTAAGAAACTTTACTTGCTTATAAACACTCAGTCAGTGATACTTTGTTACAGCACGCCACATGGATACATGGATACAGACTGCATCTCTTTTTCTTTTTCCTTTCTTTTTTTCTTTATTTTTTCTTCAGTTTTTTGAGACAGGGTAGCTTTTGGAACCTATCCTGGAAGCTCTGTAGACCAGGCTGGGCTCAGACTCACAGAGATCCACCTGCCTCTGCCTCCCAAGTGCTGGGACTAAAGGCGTGGGCCACCCGGCTACGGCATTAAATTTTGGTTAGTCATCCATTCACAGTGGACACTTAGGCCATGCCCACCCTTGTGCTGTGGTGAATGATGCTGCTATGAACACCTGGTGTACAGAGACCTCTTCAAGTCCTTTCTTCCCATCCCTTTACCCAGAAGAAGGATAGCTGAGCCACGTGGTTGTTTATTTCGTGTTTCAGTTATCTGAGATAACTGAAGTTCAGCTATTTTTAAACATCCTCAACTACTACTTTAATGACCCAGATGAGCACATTCCTTAGAGCTGCCCTTTACAGTTCTCTCCTATACAGACTGCAGGCCAACTCCTCAGTGCTTTTCACTAATAAAACACAGAGTAAGTGTTGGGATTAAAGGGAACTGGGCAGGACAGAAACCCTCAGTCAACAAATGGCTCCCACATGGACAACTGATCCACATAAAGCCCGAGAAAGCTTGGGAAATAATACTAGACATAAAATAATAGAGTTAAGCACAGCTTATTGATAGCAGCACTCTCTCAGATGGGCTTTGCTTGCTAGAGGCAAGTGCTCTCATTTAAGAGAGGCTTCCTGACTCAGCTTTAGCTATAAAACCTTGCAGCTCTTTTAAGAGGTCCTGCCATGAAACACTTAAATGGTGTTGAAGAAAAGCTGACTGCATGCTTTTTGGTTTTCAGCCATAGCTGGAAAAAAAAAAGTGCTGTTTTAAAATGCCGGATTTCTGGGCCGTCTTGCCAGACCAAACTCTGACTCTTTCAGGCAGCAGGCCCGGCTACAGAGCATTTGAATGTGGTTTGTGAACACACTGCTACAGCCTACTTGGTGGCAGGGACCTTGAAACACCATAGAGTCGTGGCAATAAACATGGCTACAGCCGGTACCTCCAACATGAGGCTGGAATCTCAGAAAGCTAAGGTATGGGCTGGATCTAGCCTTCAAAGCCACGGCTTTAATCCTCTCCATATTGTTTAGCAAATTAAAGACTCATGTGGTCAGAAAAAGAGAGATATACAGTAAAGAGAGATTCAAAGACAAAGAAAACCTCTAAATGTTTTACACAATGTGTTAAAAAAAATATATGTAGGCTAGAGAGAGAAAAGAAAATGGTTAAAGCCCTTAAAAAAGAGAGAGAGAAGTTGGGTGCAGTGACACACACCTTTAATCCCAGCACTTGGGAGGCAGAGGCAGGCAGAGTTCTGTGAGTTCAAGGACAGCTTGGTCTACAGAGGGAGTTCCATGACAGCCAAAGATACACAAAGAACCTGTCTCAAAAAGCCAAAAATAAAAGTAAAAATAAAAAGAAATAGAGGTTAAAATAAAGCCACATAAAGATGAAAAATACACAGAGAGTCTGGATACTGTATGTTATTATGTTCTCTTGAATTGTTTGGATGCTGAGGAAGGAACAACAGCTACCAAAGGATATTTGTTTATAAATGCTGCTGAATTAATTCAAGATAGGTATTTTGAAAATACCTTGACTTCAAAATTGAAGCCAAAAGATATGTTACTTTGGAGAAGAGGTTCTGCTTTTGTTTCCACAGGAAACAAGAGGCCGTGGATTCATTCTGAGTTAAGAAAAATCATATTTGATCAAGAAATCTTCAGTAGGAACAAATGGCCCAGATGTCTGAGTTCTACATCCAGAACATATTCAAGACTGCTGCCTGAGATGATCAAGACTCACAGGATACTCCAGTCAGGACTTGATCATAATTCAAAATTTTCTTTAGGTGCCCATACGATTATCAGTGATCCAAACCAGCAGGAAGTAGCCTGGAAAACTATGCCCCCCCCCAATGGACTATGGATAATAGTCAAGAGAAAAGCTAAACAAAGGATATTAGGTTCAGAATTATTGTTTTAAGAAAAAAAGAGGGGGAAGTGGTGTGGGACAATGGTCTGTATTCTGTCAATTATATTTTAAATAAATGCTGATTGGTCAGTAGCCAGGCAGAAGTATAGGTGGGGCAACCAGACAGGAAGTAGAGGTGGGTCAATGAGAACAGGAGAATTCTGAGAAGAGGAAAGCTTGGTCCACAGTCCTGTCCCAGCCACAGAAGAAGCAAGATGTGACTGCCCCACCGAAAAGGTACTGAGCCATGTGGCTAACACAGATAAGAATAATGGACTAATATAAGTTGTAAGAGTTAATAAGAAGTCTGAGATACTAGGCCAATTAGTTTATAACTAATGTAGACCTCTGTGTGATTTCTTTGGGACTTAACAACTTCAGGAACTGGGCAGGACAGAAACCCCAACAACAAAGTGGTACTTGGCCAGCTCCCAAGATATCCCCTAACAGACCTGACAGCTTCTGCTTAGAATGCTTACCATTGGTATAGTCCTTCTTGGAAGCTAGCCATCATGTTGTAAGGCAGTATAAGAAGTGACATAGAGAGGCCAGGAAAAGAAGAACCATAGCCCACATCAGAGAGTCCTAATTTAACTTCAAGTTAAAGCCCATCAACTCCTAAAACTTCAGCACTTCCAGCTATTCCAAACTCAGCCAAGGCCCTACTCAAGCTTTCAGAAGACGGTAGATCCTTACTACCCTAATGTGATGAAGAAGACTGCCCCCCCCAACTCTCTGGGAGAGAAAATCAACTGTTATTTTAAACCACAAAGTTTTGAGGTCACTTGTTGTACTACATTAGCTAACTGAAACAAACACATTTCAAACATTTAGAGAAAGAACAAAACACATTAACTGAATCAGTATTGGTAGAACTTGAGATATTAATGTAGACCTTAAGACTTTGAATATCTCAGGATTTTACAAAACAGATATAAGGCAGATGGTGGGAAATGGTCCCTCAAATATCCCAAGCCTTTGATGTGTGCGTGTGTTGTTTTGATTTTGTTTTGGGTTGGGAGGGACTTTTTGAGACAGGCTCCCACTAGGTAGCTCTGTGGAACTCACAGAGATCCTCCTACCTCTGCCTCCGCAGTGCTGGGATTAAAGGTGTGCACTAGTATATTTGGCTGGAAAGAACATTTTTTATGCAGTTGTTATGATGGTGGATGTTTGGTCAAGGACCCAGCTAGCCCAGAACAGAACATCAGCTAGCTTTCACTATTCTTTTAACACAGGACGTTGCCAAGGGCTTCTCCTACATGTGCAGCTTGACTTTGGGTGAACTTGAACTCTTAATCAGAAGTTCCTTCTGCCCAGAACTTATCTTCTGAGTGGCAGAGATTGAGAGACTAGTAGCTTGTGTTTTCTTATGTATCCATTACTCTACTATCTTTTCCCCCATCAAAGGTGGAATCTGGCCCACCTTCTCCCCTAATGTTTCCAGAGCTCCAATGACACTGGCTACCATAGGTGCTCAATAAACTTGAAGAAATTAGCATAACCACAAAATTGTTGCCTCCCTTTTTTACCACTAAAGAAACTTATTTTTTAATCCATGTAATTTAGCTGATAATTTTTACTTACTCCTCATCCAGAACAAAAAAACAGCTACCACAGGCACGTGTATGATGACAGTCTGTTGTAGTTTTTGTTCCCTATAAACTATCTAGGTCTATCAAAAAGTATTCTATCCATAAACAAAGCATTTTATTGGAGGAGTTTCTTGTATCAGATGAATGTGTGATGTCCAATAGGTGTTTGGAACCATGAAAATGGTACCAGGGCACCCTTAGCATGCCATAATCTCTTGGCAGCTTTGAGTCTCTTGAAGACCTCCAGACAACATTCAAGAATTAGTCAAAAAGTGAGTGCCTTCTAGCCACCTCCTGAACACCCTTCTGCCTTGTGTGACTCAACACCAGGTTTGGTTCAAGTGTGCAAAGATGGGGCAGACGTGATATCTGACTTCAATGGCTTTGGATGCGATGGGGAGCTTCAGACCCAAAGCAGCGAATAGAATATCCTGAGACTCATACGACAAAAGAGACGGGCAGAGGATTTAGGAACACACAAGAACAGCGCCTCCTAGGATGTGGCATTGCCAGGGTGGGACTGCCTGGAGGAGACGTTCCCACACTTAATATAAGAGAAAGGGGAGGACTGAACAGAGGGGTGGCAGAGGGGTCTGGGTGTGGGGGAAGGAACAGCTTGAGTACACTCGGACAGCAGTGAGCAGCTCTAGGGCTGCAGAGGAGAGAAAAAAGTGGCAAAGGGGGCAGGTGGCCTCAGCCTGTCCATCACAGAGCTCAGTTCTAACATCTGATTGTGACTTGTTTCCTGTTTCCTCCATGTTGTAACACATCTGAGACCTTGGGACCCACAGGTTGAGTTTCAGGGTTCAGATTTATCATGACGAGCCTGACCATTGTGGTTACTATCTTTCACATCTCTAGGAAGGCTTTGCTCACTATCCCAGAGAGTCTATATGCAAGCATCTTCCTCTCTTACTTCTGTTCTCCCCTACTAACAGATAGCGTTTTCAAACAACAGCATATGTCCAATAGCTTTGAGAAACTGCAGCAAAGAATTTGGGAAATTTCCACTATTTGAACAGCTGGCAAAAAAATAAATAAAAAAAAAAAAACAGTTTTCTTTGTGTACCAGGCAATACCATCATTAGAGAGAGGGAGAGCTGGGGAGCAAATGAAAGAACAGATTAGATTTATTGGGAATCTTACAGGCCCTGATTCTCTTTCCTTTGGTCTTAATTAAATTTATTTTAGCTAATATATACAAATTGCTTATATTAGTGGAGTTCCATGTGATATATCAACAAAGTTATTCTTAAATTGGGTTAAGCATCTCCTAAAACATTTATCAATTCTTGATAGTGAGAACAGCACATACTGTTTGTTGCTAGCGTCAAGACTTACCCTTTCTAGGCAATACAATCAGTGCTTCTTGGTATTAACTATAACTTAATACCTATCGGTCACCTCCTCCCATTCTTCCCTCCCATGCTATCCCCAGACCATGGGAATCCCCATTCTACTTTCAACTTCTATGAGACTAACTCTTCTAGAGTCCACATATCAGTAACACCACATAGTACTAATCTTTCTATGCCTGGCTCGTTTCACTTAACATAATGATTTCTGGTTCCATCCATGTCGTCACGGATGACAGTCCATTCTCTTTAAGGCTGAGTAGTATTTCATCACGTAGATGTATCACATTTTCTTTATCCATCAATTGACAAGAACTGAGGTTGTGCCTATTTCTTGATTCTGTGACTTATACTCCAATAAGCATGGAAGTACAGAAGTTTCTTCAGCGTACTGGTTTCATTCCCTCTGAATATAGACCCAGAAGTTGGTTAGTTGGATCAAATGGAAGTTCTACTTTAATCCTCTTGAGGAATCTCCATCGAGGCTTCCCTTTCCTCTGCATCCCCACCAGTAGTTGGTTTTCCGTAGAAAATAAAAAGGCTGAATTTCTTGTGTCTTCATATGTTTTGTTTAAAAAACAAACAAACACAATTGCAAATAGGATCTGTGATATGAAACCCAAAAGAGGAATTTGGAGAAAAACAGGAAAAAGTAGATGCCTTCATGGGCTGTGCTGGTTTGAACAGCAATGGCCCCCTAGGCTCCTGAGTGCTTGGTCATTAGGGAGTGGCATTGCTTGACAGGAATTAGGAGCAGGTATGGCCTTATTGGAGGAGGTATGGCCTTGTTGGAGGAAGTGTGTCACTGGGGGTGGGCTTTGTGGTTTCAAATGCTCAAGCCAGGCCCAGTATCTTTCTCTCTTCCTGCTGTCTATGGATCTGGATGCAAACCTCTCAGCTGCTTCCCAAGCACTGTGTCTATCCGAGTGCTACCATGATTCTGGCCATGATTATAATGAACTAAACCTTTGAACTGTAAGCAAGCCCCAATTAAATGTTTTCCTTTATAAGAGTTGCCATGGTTGTGGTGTCTCTTCATAACAATAGAACACTGGCTAAGACACCTTCTGTTCCTGGGTAAAAAATCTAATCCCTTTAGCTTGAGCTGTTCAGCAAGAAACCCACACACATTTAAACCAACACCCAGAGGCCTCGTTAGTCTCAAATCCATGGGTCATGCTAGACTCAAACACATTCCATAGAGGTACTGACACTTGAGAGTTCATCACCCCGAGGGTGATGGCAAGCACAAGTAAGCATGCTAGAGAGAACTGGGCATGATAACACGGGCCTACAAGCTTTGCACTTGGGAGGTTGAGATTGGAGGATTATAAATCCAGGGCCTGAACTACATAGAAAGAGCTTATGTCAGACAATCAATCAATCGATCAATCAACACAGAGAAGACAAAGGCAGAAGCCCTAAGCAAGCGTGTTAACATCCAGTCTTGTGTCAGCTGCACCAGGGCTGGTGGCATAGGATCCTAGGGGACAGGAAACAAAAGGACAGAAGGGAAGGCAGGATTAACGTCAGGAAGAAAGCCATTGGAAAAGCATGACTCTGCTTTGGCGCCACAACAACACGACCTTCAGAGATGATGGGGAGCTCTAGGACAAAAGGAAGAGATGGATTTGAGGCAGAGTTGCTAAATTTAGCTCTCAGTTAAACCTGAACTGATGAGGACAATGTGGTACCCATGCTGCTGTTTGCTTTCCTTCCTCATCT
The DNA here is from genome assembly GCF_014885135.2 of Alexandromys fortis. Classification (NCBI taxonomy): domain Eukaryota; kingdom Metazoa; phylum Chordata; class Mammalia; order Rodentia; family Cricetidae; genus Alexandromys; species Alexandromys fortis. The sequence continues at coordinate 19,859,774 of NW_026067910.1, forward strand.
CTTAGCTCTATCCTGTCTTATTCCTGAGTACAAGAAAGGATCTAGCAACAGCTTCCACACACTGAAGCTCCTCCAATGCCAGTATGTTCTCTTGCTTCCATTTGCATGTTTAGCCATTCGTTACTGAGATTTTCAAGTTTTTATCTCTGGAAAAATGACCCCCAAGATACCTGTAGCCAATAAGGGGAGAGCTAGGGGAAACTGGCTTTAACCTGCTTTAATGCACATAGACCATTCTTGGACTGTTTTACCGGGTGCTCTCTCAGCACCTCCCTTAAGAAATTCAGCCCACAGCCCCCTGTTGCTTAGCTTCCTTCAAGGAAGGGAGAAAAATGCAAACATGGGAAAGGAGACAGAAGCTGAGCACCCAAATCCTGTGGGACAGTGTCTGCAAGCGTAGTAATTTTGTTTACACATCAGAGTTTATATGTGGAGGGATCATTAAGTGGTGGGTGCTATCAGAGAAAGCTATCAAGGTGGAAGCTGAGATACTTAAGACACAATAAATAGAAAGAGAAAAATTACATGGATTTGGCTGTATGGAAATAATACTAATTATAGTCTTTTCAGTGAGCCTCCTACCACATGGATGCCTGATTACCATACAGCACCATAATACTTGTGGGAATCATTATGTAAGCCTTGAATTAACTTTGTGATAAAGTATAATTTGATTGGAACAGGAGACTCCACAAGGACTGAGCCGAGCCTTCCCAATGTGTCTCTCTTGCTGAACGGCTGTCACGAGTCTGGAAGTGTTAGCACCAGCCCGGTCTCAGGAACATGGAGAAAGGTGATTGGTATAGAGAGTCTGAAAATGGCCCCCAGTGCCCCCCATTTCCCTGAATCCCTGCCTTTTCTCGCCACGTCAGTGAAGGGAAACTGAACATCACGAAATTCCAGCTTCGCAATGCTGCGGATGGAATTTATGATGCAAGCACCTGCTTTGGCAGCAGGCTCCTCCTGGCCGGGCTCTTAGGCAGAAACCTACTCCCTTCTGTTTGCTTCCATTTCTTCCTTCTTTTCCTTTGGGTACTGGGGATTGAACCCAGGACCTGGTGGGTGCTAGGCAAGTGCTCTATCACTGGTCTACATCCCCAGCCCTTTGACCTGCTTGCTTCTCTTGTAACTGATCCTCTAAGCATCGCGGCAGCAACAGCAGCTCCTGCAGCTGCTGGCTAATCTACTTTGTAGCTTGTTCAGTGTCAGAAGCAGCAGCTCCATGTCGACCCTCACTTGAGACACCAGCACCAGACAAGGGGCCACTCTTCAAAGGGCGGGGCCCAGACCCCAAAACTCCCCTCTGAGTTTCTAAGCTTTTTTTTTCTTGTTCCCCCCCTCCCCCCGAGATGTAGCTTTGGACCCTGTCTGACCTGGAACTAGCTCTGGCCTAGTAGAACTGAGATCCAGCTGCCTCTTCCTCCCCAGTGCTGGGATTAAAGGCGTGTACCACCACTGCCCAGTGAGTTTCTAAGCTTTAATATCCCCCTGCCACACACACACACACACACTTCTGCCTTTGGTTCCCCTGCCCTGTGAGTAGTAGCAACCCCTTGTATCACTCCTTGGCTGTACTTTACCGAAGGTTGGCAAGATGATTTTGTGGCTAAGGACACTTGCCCTGCCATCATAACAACCTGGCTTCATCCCCAGAACCCATGTGGTGGAAAGAAAGAACCAATCCCTACAAAGTTGTTCTCAGACCACACACACACACACAGAATCAATAAATAAATGTAACTTAAATTTTTTAAAAAACATTTATTTATTATGTACACAATATTCTGTCTGTGTGTATGCCTGCCGGCCAGAAGAGGGCACCAGATCTCATTACAGATGGTTGTGCCACCATGTGGATGCTGGGTATTGAACTCAGGACCATTGGAAGAGCAGGCAATGCTCTTAACCGCTGAGCCATCTCTCCAGCCCCAATTCTTAAAAAATTTAATTGAAGTGACTTACCCGCTGATTGTATCTCCCTTCCTCTAGACAAGCTCCATCCCAGTTTTTCCATGTTAACCTTATAGAGGTGTTGGTTATCCTATGCTTATACAACCTTATGAGTGATGGTGTCCTCCTCCTGCAGAGCCCATGCATTGCATTACTGTCTAGCTCCTCAATTGGACCAACCTTCCATTCGTGCCTGAAGCCTTCTTCTCTCGATGACAGCCAGGTCAGTCCTTCACTTGTGTAGGTCTGTGTGCAAAGGCCGGCGGGCTGTGAACAACAGATGTCTCTGGCAGTGTCAGTTGCCTCATTGTCTTTGCCAAAGTTCTGTTGCTGTGAAGAGACACCATGACCATGGCAACTCTTATAAAGGAAAGCATTTAATTGGGGCTGGCTTACAGTTTCAGAGGCTTTGTCTATTGTCATCATGGTAGGGAGCATTTTGGCAGGCAGGCAGACATGGTGCTGGGGAAGTAACTGAAGAGTTCTACATCTAGATCCATAGGCAGGGGGAAGAGAGAGACTCTGGGCTTGGAATGGGTTTTTTGAAACCTCAAAGCCCACCTCCAATGACACCGTTCCTCCAAGGCACACCTCCTAATCCTTTTCAAATAGTGTTATTCGCTGATGGCTAAGCATTCAAATATATCATCCTATGAGGCAATTCTTATTCAAGACACCACATTGTTCTTTATAATATTTATCTAAGGAATTGTTTACAATTATTTGATGCTGATTGTGTGTCTCTTCCCATTCAAGAGAAAGGAGTTTGATGTTGCTTATCACTATTGCTATCTGCATCTGGCAGATATAAATTTTTATTTATAGTAAATAAAAAAACAATTTACTATTGAACTTATCCATCTATTCATTCATTCCAAGCCAAGGTACATGAATGATAATTAAGCAGAAATAACAATGGAGATGAACAACATAGCTGTCTAGGAAAAAGTCCCCAAGAGAAGCAATGGGAATGGGCTCTCAAGAAGAAACCCCAGAACGGGCAAATCATAGGGTGCTAAAGAGAATGCAGGCAGGTGACAACAGGTCTCTAAGACATCAGGTTTGATGGGATAACTGTTCCTTCTGGCAGCTGATTCTCCAAAACAAATACTAGCTCACAGAAGCTTGCCAAGATCCACGTGTGTAGAGGTCACTCCCAACTGTTTATGAGTCAAATAAATAAAGAAATAAATAAAAAGAGTAACATTGACATTGACCAGGAAGAAAAAAGTTAGATAAATAAAAGAGCCTCTCTACACTGAAGCATTGTCTCTATTAGAGTTAGATCAGACCATAGGTATGATGCGGACCATGGCATGTGATAGGGTATTAAATAAAAAAAGGAATTACAGAACAATATGGATGTGTCGATACCTATTTTGTCCAATTATACAATACACCCATGTGTTTGCAGAAATACAAGAAGTCACCTGCAAGGAAACTGACAGCTTAGCTGTTGAGAGTCGGGCCTATAGAACTAGACTGGACAAAGAAGGAGCTTTTATTTGGGGGTTATTACTTGAATTTGCTGTCACTCACACAGGCTAACCTTCCAATTAAAGGAGAATAAAAAGGTATAAGGGGATATGTCCATCAAGCATCAGGGACAAGCCCAAGGCCCATATGTCCAAGATCAGAACAACAGGTTGAAGCAGGTCAGGAGGTCAAGGCAAACAAGAGCCAGGAGCCAGGAGTCCAGCCAACGAGTTAATTCTAGACAAGGTCATTGTCAGGGTGGTAGGGAGGGGCAGAAACCTAAGTACACTGATCCCTAGAGATGAGATATTGACCTGGGCCCTGCAGCTCCTCTAGACAAGTCGTGTGTGTGTGTGTGTGTGTGTGTGTGTGTGTGTGTGTGTGTGAGGGAGGTAGTCACAACCACTTGTAATTGTGCTCTGACCCTGATGGGGACAGAAATGGAATTCAGTCGCAAGGGTCTCTTAATGTGGCCCACTTAAGAGATACGGTTGGCTGTAACCAAGTCCTCCCTGAACCCCCGAGGAAAGAGGAAATTGGGCCGTCTTTCCATATCTTTTCACAGATAGAATGGTTTTCTTTGCTCCTTCCAAAGCTATCAGAGTTTTAAGGTTTTGTTTTGCTTTGCACCCCTCTCTGGGTATCTCCAAGAGGAACTGTACGTAGCATATCCCTGGTATAAGTACACCTTTGTTAGTTAATGCACTTGAATTGCCATCAAATTTTAGTTACACAAATATTATTTGGATGCTGTCTATTTAAAAAGAATAAATATATCTTTCTGGAAGAAAGGGTGAAAGAAGAGGAAGAGAAAGAAAAGGAAGAGAAGGAGGAAGAAGAAGAAGAAAAGGGCAAGAGAGGAGAAGGAAGAGGAAAAGGAAAAGGAAGAGTAGATGAGAAGCGGGGTGAAGAGTTTAGGCCCTTCAGCCAACACACAGCTGCATCAAGGGCCCAGACTGGAAAGGAAGGCTCATCTGAACACTACAGGTGAAGACTCATGCATGAGCTGCATGCTGCATGCTTTCATGTGAGCAAAGACCAGCCAATACCCTTCCTTCCTCTGTTTGAAGTCTTGACCTGGAGAATCTTGAGCAATCATTGGTCTTGAGTGAGCACTCCACTTGTCTTTGGAATGTCTTGTTACTCAGCAAGAAGTAACTGATTGATCACTCATCCTGTTCCAAAATTAATCGCCTCTTCTCCTAAGAAAACATTCTCTCTGAGATAATGTTTTATTTATTAATTTCTTGCTATTAATAACTATATCAACATGTATGTATCCTTTGTTTCTTTATGAAGCTGTTTTAAACTATGAAAATATATAAATTTATACTACATGTACTGCAGGGAGAATGAAACTATGAAATTCCATGTAAGAAATTATTAATAACATTAAAACGGGCTCATCGACACGTGATACTATAAGTGGATAAGCTTAGAAGCATAGTGTTGAATTGAAAACAACAAGTTGGGGGCCAGGAAAGTAGGTCAATGGTAGAGCACTTGCTTGGCATGAGCAAAAGCCAAGGTTCAATGCCCCGCATAGAAAACAAACCAGCATAGCCAACACATTGTAAAAAACACTACAGATCATCTTTCCATGTATCTAGTGACCTTGCCTTCTTTTCCGAAGTTCTGATTTATTTTCTGTGTCAATTTTTCTTTCAGATTTCCCCCCACTGATTTATTGGATCTCTTTCTATATGTTAGGAAGTGTCACCTAGGCGTAAAACACAAGGTTTTCTTGAATCCTGAGAAACTCAGAGTTTAAATAGAGTTTAAAATTAACAGACAAGCAAAAGCACACTGGAAAAGAAGAACTAAGGATGTGGTGATACAGATCCGTAATTACAGCTCTAGGGAGCTAGAGGCTAAGAAATTAGAATTTTGAGGATAGCTTTGACCACTTGACCACACAGTCAATTGCAGGCCAGTCTGAGCCACATGAAATCCAGTCTCAAAAAAAAAATCAACAAAAACAAGAGCAACAACAACAACAAAAAGAACACGAAGAAGGGGCAATAGAGGAAGAGGGAGAGATGGAGGAGGAGAAAGAAAAAGTAAGAATGGACAAAAGAATGACAGCTTACACAAGCTCTTTGACTTCACAGTGGAAGTTCCAAGAGGCAACAGAGCTGTGAGGCTATAATGCCCAGAAAAGGACACAGAGGTGCCAATTTCATATTCTCTTTGCTACCAAAAGGAAATATATAATTTAACTTGAGATACGGTCCCTTTAGCAATCCTAGGATAGGCCAATGAAGTACTGTCTTTCTAGTGGTAAATTTAGATGGCACCAAGGAAAACTAGACTCTTTACCCCTTGAAGAATCATATTTCCTTCACTAAGGTCACATGATATAACCCTTATAGACTCAGACAAGACACATGGGACTCTGTTTAATATCTGACAAATTTATTGTACCTCTTTATTTATTAAAAGAATGTATCCATTAGCAGTCATTAGTGCATTCTAGCTCTATAGGGGTTAAAACAACCTCTGTAGCTTGAAAGAAAATGTTTTTTTCAAGAAAATTAGTGGCATTAATTGCTCAGTGGAATAGATACGGCTTTGTCATTGTAACCTCTTCCTCCCTCCTCCCAAGAGGAACTGTACACTTCTTACTTCTGTCAAAGATCCAGGCCATTTTTTCCCTGGGCTATGGGTCAGCTCTGTCACTCTAGCCTCTCGGGTGACATGCCACTATCCATGGAGAATAAATAAAGCTCCTTGGCCTGTCACACCACTGCCTCTTACTGTACTTCATCCAAGAGAGAGAGGCAAGAAGATGCCTCATTTAACAGTCTCCTTTGAAGGGACTGGGTTTTAGCAACAGGAAGCAAATCCCAGTAGAGAAGAATTCTGCCTTCTGTAGCTCACAACTGAAAATACCTCCTTTTTGACCTTTAGTTTGAAGCACAGGCTCTTTGGAAAATGCACCTGGGGCAGACCAGGAAAAACCCTAGTGGTAGGTGGGAATCTTGACTTATTATTATTTTCATTATTAGCATATCAAGTAATGGATTTCACATATACGTTACTAGGCCTTGTTCCTTGTCCCCTTCCCCACTGTGCTCCTGTTTCCCTGCGCCCCAACCCCTATTTTCAGTCCCCACCTTCAAAATAGTCACCCTTTGTTGTTATGCCACACACTCTCCCCACCTTCCGCATCAAACACTTCCTTCCATGTCATGGTTTCACAACACAACAACACACACACACACACACACAGAAAGAGAGAGAGAGAATTTTAAAACTAAATTCCCCATATGAGAGAAAACACATACCATTGATTTTTCTGATTTAAAATTGTTTCACCTAACATAATAATCTCTAGTTTTCAGTCATTTTCCTGAAACTATCATGATTTTATTCTCTTTAGAGTTGAATAAAATTTCATTGTAAATATAGAACACATTTTCTTTATCCATTTCAATTAGTCACTTTTCTGTTGCCATGACAAGACCCCCTGACCAAGGCAACTCACTGAAGGAAGCATTTAATTGGGTCTTCTGGTTTCAGGGGATTAGGAGCTCATGACCATCACAGTGGCAAGAAGGCATGGACCAACTGCTTCCCAGAGTTGAGGCAGTGAGTACAGCTCCCACCCAGCAGTCCCAGAGCTGGTAGTAAACATACCTCTGCCATATTGAAAGGCTGAGAGAGGCCGAGCCAGCATCCAGAGCCACTGAGACCAAGCTGCTTACCATTTAAAAGTGCTTCTTGTCAGAAAAGAATTTCAGATATACACAATAGGACAAATTCGGATATAAAAGACCTCGGATATACAAGACAGAGTGTTCAAAAAATGTACGTAGGCTTGGGAGAGAGAAGAAAAAGAGTATAGAGCATTATAAAAAGAAGCAAAGTCTTTAAAGAGGCAGTAAAAGTAATATAAAAGGATACAGTCATAGATTAAAGGAGTAAAGAAAAATAAACCACATAAAGATGGAAAATACGTCTGAGTTATTTATGTTATATGTGGGATGCTCTGACTATGTTTTATTACCATTGGTTATTAAAGAAGCTATTTCAGCCAGTGGCTTAGTAGAGTAAAGCTAGTCAGGAAATCTGATCAGAGATATAGAGAGAAAGTAGGCAGAGTCGGAGAGATGCCATGTAGCCGCCTATGAATCAAGAGGTAACAAACCATGAGCCTAGTGGTAAAACATAAAATAATAGAAATGGGTTGATTTAAGATGTAAGAGTTAGCTAGAAATATGCCTGCATCATTGGCCGAGCAGTGTTGTAATTAATGTAGTTTCTGTGTTGTTATTTGGGTCTGGGCAGCCAGGAAACGAACGAGCAGTCTCCAACTATGAACTCCCACTGCCACAGGCAGAGCTGCTCTGCCAGGCCTTCCCTGCTGTGGTGAGTGGAGACGCCTTGAAACCATGAACCAAAATAACTCCTTCCTCCCTCAAGCTGCTTCTTCAGGCAGTGTAGTCACAGGGACACTGAAGAACTAAATATATTTACCTTCTTTTGTTGTTGTTGCTTTGTTTTGTTTTTGTTTTTTGAGACAGGGTCTCCTTACATAATCCTGACTGTCCTGAATCTCACTGTGTAGACCAGGCTGACCTCAAACTCACAAAAAGAAATCCCCCTGCCTTTGTCTCTCAAGTACTGGATCAAAGATATGCACCACCACACCCGATGAAAGCTGCTCCTGCTGCTTCTTCTTCTTCTTCTTTTCCTTCTCCTTCTTCCTCTTCCTCCTCCTTCTCCTTCCTGATTACCTTCTTAAGTTCCTGATTACTTCTTAATAAAGAAACAGAGCTGCTTCAAGAAAAATGGCAAGGTTGTCAAGACAAATAAGTCATACAGAACTGTTTTCTGGTCAGATAGTTTATAAGACTTCTAGAAGAGGTAGAGGAAGAAAGGGAGGAGGAGGGGGAGTAAACAGTGAGAGGAGGAAGGGATAGGAAGGAGGAAGAGAAAGAGGGAGGGGAGAGGAGGAAAGGTTAGGAGGTGGTGGAAGAGAAGGGGGTGGGGAGAAGACACCTTGGCTTTAAGGATTGAGATTTGGTGAAGGTAAAGTCTGGTACCAGGCTACCCAAAGAACTTTTCTGGAGGAATTTTTCAAAGAACAACTTGGGCTTTGTTGTTGTTAAATCTAGGAATTTGAAAGCTATCAGAAGCTGTGCACTTTAGTTCTTTCAAAAGACTCTGAGCTTCTTTCTTTGTTTGAGACACAGGAAGGAGAGCTTTGCTTATCTGTGCTGTATGTGCTCACATATTTGTGCTAACAGTATTTCAGAAGACCAAGTTCTTGATTTAACATTCACACTTATTTGGCAAAAATTGTTTGTACTGGCCATGATGCTTTGGGACATGGCTGACAGACAACTCCATGTTGATTGGTATGTACAGTAAAAGGGGTTAGCTGGTTCACTGAGATGAAAAGGTCCAGATGCTGGGTACCACCAGCCATTGTCCCTTGGGCCCTCAGCTCTGCCTGTCTAAGATTTGCTTAGCCCCTCTCTCTGTGTGGGATGAACACTTTCTCAAGCAGGCAGCAAGGTGACTTTAGCACCTTTTGGTTTTGTATTCTATCTGCTTTTGCTTGACTAGAAAGAATGGGGACCTGTATTTGGTCTCACAGTACCCACATAAAAAAGCCAGATGCAGCAGGGTGTGCCTGCCATCCCAGCACTGGAAAGGAGACAGAAGGCTCCCTGGGGCTCTCTGGCCAGTCAGTCCTACTGAACTGATGAGCTCTGGGTTCAATGAGAGATGCTATCTCAAAAAAGTAAGGTAGGGAATGATTGAGGAAGACACTTGACACTGACCTTTGGTTTCCACAGACAGACAGACAGACAGACAGACAGACACACACACACACACACACACACACACACGGAAGAACACTCTTGCCCTAAAATTCATACAAAACTTTTCCATGTTGAACTGCCTGTTGGCTGGTTTGTTTTGGCCAGAATGATCACATGCTAGTTCCTGAACCAAGCCGCTTGGCCGGGAGAATAGCATTCACTTCTTATCTAAGATCTGGATTCCTAAACTCCTCTGTGTGGGTTATGAGGGAGTGGGATTCTCACATAGACCTATAATGTCCACACCACAACCTCCCTCAGCCTCAGGTCTGCACAAGACTGGAGGTATGCCTGGACAAAACCAGAGCACCGTCTAAGGCACGCAAGAGGCAGTGAGCATGGATCACCCTTCCAAGTGTATTCTGTACACAATTATAGAGCACGATACGTTATCAGAGGCGGCTGAACAGGATGCCTCCACTTCTGACCACCAAAGGCCTAACGAGGTACAGAGCCCGAGTCTGCCAGATCTTTATCTATGGAAGTGTGAGGATTTCCAAGAGGAAGTGAGAACCATGTGAACAATCCCAGCTCCCGGGTCACTGGTCAAAGCCAATTGTTCCCGCTCCATCTGGGATACTACTCAATTTCATCACAAGGAAAGAGTAAAAAGGGGATGCTGGAGAATCCAAAGCCTTCAACATGGCATGGGGAGGGGCTTTAAAAATTAACTCCTCAGATGAAAAATAGATAAAATGTGAGAGCCCATCTGAAGTGAAAACAGTCTTTAATTGTCCCCCCCCCCCCAAATCAGGGAACATAGAAGTGGGAGAATATGCTCTCTTTGGATAGAAAAATAAGAATCATGTTGGAAAAAAAAAAACAATTAATTTGACTTTTTGTTTGCTTCTCTCTGGCTGGTCCAGAACTTGCTATGTAGACCAGGCTGACCTGGAACTCACAGAGATCCGCCTGTTCATTGCTATTTTAACATCCATCATTAAGTTCCATTTTCATTCTGTCATCAAGGTTTTTTTTGACAAGTATGATGTTGACGGATTTTTCTGGGGTTTGGGGGGCGGGGTGGCAGTCTGTCAAATCCCTCCCTGCTGAAAGCAGTTTAACCTTAACTGTACTGCTGACCCACTCCATTGGCATCCATTGAGGGTCACTAAGGTTCCAGGCTTCACTGTCACACAATCACATGGTCTCAGGGCCAGCAATCTTCCTTCCCTTCCAGAGGAGGAGGGTGCTTTCGAGGTCATGTCCCTGGAGGAATTAGATGCTTCTTCTGAGCATCGTGGTCCTCCCTCCGAGGTCAGTTCAAAGGGTCACTGAATGACTGAGCTCCCACTAACAAGAAAGAACCACGAAGCAGAGAGGAGTCATTGGTTTAGCTCTGGCTTGTGGGAACCTCAAAATAAAGCCCTCCAGGAATGGAAGAGGACCCCATGCACCTCATGGTTAATGAATAGGCCCTATTGGACAGGAAGGGCGAAAGTGATGTGTCTCTTCTGCTTTCCAGAAGCCAGTATGAACTCAGGATGGGTAGAGAGCCCAGCAGGAGCAGAGAACAGTGGGAATGGAGAACAGGGGAAGGGCTGCAGAAAGTTCTAGAAGTCAGAGTTCTAGAACCAGTGCGCTAAGAAAATGAGAAATGATACCCATCCCAGGAGCAGGGTGTGATGCCAGTGTGCCCTCCCCATCTCTTGAGAAGGAAAGAATGCAATCTTCACATGGAACCAACCTGGTCCAGCTGCCCCTGGGAATCCTGAGGCAACCCTGAACAAATGAGCCAGACTAATTTGACAGAAGGCAAGACTCTCCCTGTATCAGTTCACACTGGGCCAACCAACAAACATGCAAGTGGTGTTATTGCATCTAGCGCCAAGTAAGCTGCTCCACCTGACCCACAAAATTATGAGAAATGATAAGAGTTCAAATATGTCCTGAGTGTTTTGTTTTCTATGCCTCAAAGCCTGCTGCTAGGCTGTAGCTGAACCTCCAGATGACTCCTTCATAGACTCTTCACTCTGTGTTTGTATGTGTGTGAATGTGTGTATATGTGTGTATGTGTGTGTGCATTTGCGTGCATGTGTGTACAGTGTCCTTGTGAAGCTCAGAAGAAGATAATTTGCAGAAGTTGGTTTCTTTTTTCTACTATGAGTCATTGTGTTCAGAGATGAGCGCCTTTTCCTGACAACCCATTTCACCTGTCCCAGGTGTCCAACTCTTTTGAGCTTAAAACCTCTTTTCTCTGATAACAAAAATCACCTAGAGTAAGAGAGATGGCTGAGCACTTGAAAGCTGAGCTGTTCTTCCAGAAGACCCAGGTTTGATTCTCAGCACCCACACGATGGCTCACAACCGCTTGGAACTCCAGTTTCAAGGCAAGCAAATCCTCTTGTGGCTCCTCTGACCTCCTACAGTACCAGGCATGCACAGACACACGCAGTACCAGGCATGTGCAGACACACACAGTACCATGTATGCACAGACGCATGCAGTACGAGGCATGCGCAGACACATGCAGTACCAGACATGTGCTGCAGACGAAAGCAGTACGAGGCATGCACAGACACATGCACTACCAGACATGCACAGACACATGCAGGAGACACTCTCATAAAGTATCAATATATAATTTTAATTAAAAAGAAAACAAATCACCAGGACACCTGTGCTCTTTCAGGTGCTTCCCAGCATCTGCTGGTCACAAACATCCCTGTGGCCTCCAGAGCCTACTGCAATGGTACACCTCTGTGAGACCATTAGGTCCATTAAAAGACACTGCCACTTCCTCTTAGGGTTGGTTCAGCCTTCAATTAATACAAACAGTTGTGGAGGCGGGAGACTAGGCCTGTGTTTTACCCTTTGTGTGAACCCCCTTAGCTCGATGTCCTTAGGCAAATCATGTGGCCCTGGTAACCCAAAGACACTGGAAGTTCAGTGCAGCTTTGAAGTAAAATTGTTTGGTTCATAACAATGGTGCCTGGGTGAGCCAGGAAAACAGTCATTCTTTATTCTCCAGACAAAGCTGTGCAGGCTGGATTGGATTCAGACTTCCTGCTGTAACTGAACCCCTCCCCAAGGAGCGGTAGCCCTCCGCCCAGCTCCGACCACTCCAGATTAGGCTTAAGGTCCAAAACTGGTCAGGATTCAAGGTTGGGCTTTATCCATCGTAGCCCAGAGGCACAGAGCCCTACTTCAGAGTAAGTGTGAGAACTGGGGAAGAGGACAGGTAGTATTGCTGCCACGCTATAATGAATGAATCACAAGATTCAGTGATAAATGAATCTACATTTTGTTCACATTTTAGAGTGTGAAAATGTCTATAAATAAAGAATTATAACATAATTATGAATGATAATAAGCCTTAGTTTTAGCTAGGTGTTAAGTCAGATGCTCAGGTACCCCAGAATGAGTACAGTCTGCCGCCCTAAAAACTGCTGTGGCAGGTTGTTGTGGTGCACACCTGTAATCTCAATACTTGCCAGGTCAAGGCCAGCCTGGGCTACAGAGAGATACTGTCTCAAAAATGCAAACAGCTGCTTGATTATCTCAAGGGGTCCTCCAAGGGCGCAGGCTCTAAGGACTGTGTGTGAGGATGATGTCACACATCTGACCCAGCCACACACCAAGTGAAACAAAGTAGAAGCCGCCCTTACAGGCTTCCTTTTCTAGCCCCCTACATTAGCATCACTCCTTGCTCTCTTGAAAGTGTTTCAGCTTTTGTAACAATGGTTTTGTGCACATAAAAGATTTTCACTTTTTAAATCTAAATTTTATTAATTTTTATGGGGAACAACGATGTCGGGTTCTCTCCTTCCACCTTTCCTGGGGTTCCGGAGATTGAACTCAGGTCACCAGGCTTGCCTCATCAGGCAGCAAACATTTTTACCCCATGAGATATCTCACTAGCCCCCAGGCTTACTTTTATGAAGGACTTTCAGTGAAGCACAAATTTCCAGGCATGGTAGTGCATGCCTGTAATCCTAGCACCTAAGAGGTAGAGTTTAGGGGAATCAAGAATTCAAATGCAGCCTGGGCTATGCGAGACCCTGTTTCAAAACAATTAAGAGCAACAACAACAACAACAAAAAGAAATCAAATCATTGCCACATAATTATTTTCATTTTTAATAATTTACTTACTTTTTGCACTTATTTTCATACTAAAAACAGAGCATGTTCATGACAATCTTTTAAGATAACTTAGGAATACGAAATGCTTTCTTTCGCTTGCTTGAGAGGTAGGAAAACTGGAAGACAATAGATGTTGTGGGATATTAGTTGAAGATGTGTCACATTTGTTTACGCTGTGGAACAGTTGTTTAATGGTGCAAAGGTGTGTTCCTGAAATGTTAAGGACCAGGTCTCGACAACCTATAGGCATTAAATCTACTCACCACTGACCCAAGGTCTATAGAGTTATTTGAAATTTAAAATTAGGTAAGAAAAATATGCCCTAGGGGGAATGGTTAGTGATACACCTTGTTATTATCTGCCCTTATCAACACACGTTTTGAAAAAAATTGGGAATTGCACAAATAAATTTCTTATCAAAGGGTAGAGATGGCATTACAATCTGGGATATAAAACATTAACACCAGAAAAGGCTGTGAAGGCGTCAAGCCCATCTTTCTTCACAGAAAAGACGCAAGAACACAAGAACACAAACAAAAGGCTGAGGTTACAATATATAAGGTGACCCTTCCTTCCTTCCTTCCTTCCTTCCTTCCTTCCTTCCTTCCTTCCTTCCTTCCTTCCTCCCTCCCTCCCTTCCTTCCTTCCTCCCTTCCTTCCTTGTGTGCATGCATGTTTACTTAGATGTGAGCACACCTCTGTAGTGTACATATATGTGGATAGACATGCATATAGAGGCTGGAGGTTGATGCCATTGCTCTTTAATAATATTCACTGGAAGCAGAGTCTGTCAGTCAAACCCAGACCACCCAAGTATGGCTAGTCTTGATAGCCAGTTTACTTTCAGAATCCCCTGTCTCCGCCTTCTGAAACTGGAATTATAGACTGAGCTTCCAGAGTCAGCACATCTACTCAGAATCCCACCCACTCTGGAGGTCAGATCTCTAGTCCTCACATGGCAAAGGCTTTAACGACTGATCTATCTCCCCGGCCTCAGGGGACACTTATTTTCAGGATCCACTCAATCTGTCTTGACAGTGTCTCCTTAGATCCTGCACCCAAAGCACCCTTGTCCTTTCCCTGAGACTAACCACAAAGGACAAGTTCGAATGTCTAGTTGGCATCAGAGCTGTACCTACTTCAGATCTTCAGGTGTCTGCTCCGGGATCATCCCCTCAGCATTTGATCTCTGTGTCAGGGAAGGACCTCCAAAACAAAGCTAGAACTCCCATGCCCAGCTGGGACAGTAGTTTGAAATCCCGTTGCTACGTTAAAACATTCGAGGAGCATGTTTGATTCTTTTCTCTGGTGGTTTTATGCCAACTGCTCTAGAGAAAACCCAGGAGCCTTTTTTTGTTGGTTTCTTTTCCAAGGCCCTTTGTAATTGTTATATACAGCCAGAGTTGAGAAAGTCACATCAATATACTAACAATAATAATCATTTTTAAATTGTACAAAAGCAGTCGGGTGTGGAGGTGCACATCTCTAATCCTAGTTCTCGGGAGGCTGAGGCAGGAGGATTACAAGTTTGAAGCCAGCTGGAGACTATACAACACAGACTTTATTTCATTTGATTAATAAGTAAGTAATGTAAAAATTTAAAATATAAACGTGTACAAGCAGTAAACTATGTTAGTAGATGTGAAATGATGGGTTTTTAACAGTGCAGGGCTATTGCAAGTGTGCCTGTGTCCACTGTTCTTGTTAACTCAATGCCTGTTTCTACAAGCAACACCTGATTTAAGGAAAAGTCAAGGAAAGCGAGCAGGGAGCTCCCTGCCCTGGATTAAAGCCTGAACCCAATTTAGTTACAAGTCAGTGACCCAGAGGGCCCAGTAAGCCTTCCCAACCTGCAATGAAGTCCCAATATCCAGGCAGGCTAGTCCTTTGCACTTTCATTGGGGAAAATGCACATTAGGCAACTTGATATGTATGCAGAATGTTTATCTTCCTTAAGAGGGAAAGCCAACAAATTAAGTACTTATAAGTTTTTTTTTAAATAAAGCATTAGGAACAAATGTTGACTTTGCTAGTCCTCAAATTGTTCCTCTTATTGACTGAAATACTAAGACACAGGATGATTTTGCTCTTGGCATCAATGTTTTCTCTATGTATTAGGTTCACTGGAGATGCAGAACCAGTGGGAAATACACATGTCCAATTGTGTGCTATAGATGGAGATTATAGGAAGTGGCTCATGTAATTACAGAGGCTGAGGTGTCTGCTCCACATGCTGGGTAGCCATGAAGATGCTGTTCAGCCCACAAAAGCAGACACCCCGTCTTCAGGTTTTACTGTACTTGGAGCCGCAGTGGAGGGGGAGGTGCTTGCCCGGCCTGGGGAAACCATCTGCTTTGGTCATTTTACTGGTTCAGATGCTAATCTCCTCTGGAAACACCTTCACAGACACGTGCGGAAGTAAGGCTTTACCAAAGTTGGTGCCGCCCTTATTCCAAACTGATAGATAAAATTAACTAGCAGCGCCAGGACACACTTATCTGAGGACACACTGAAATGTAGGCTTTTCCATAATGCACGCAGACCTAGCAATCCAGTGTCACTTGAAAACAATGTAAGTTTCATCTGGTTGTGGTGGTGGCTCCTAACTACGTGCATCCATCCAAATTCCCAAATCCTTAGAAGGATAGATCGCGGTGTCTGTAATTCATACCTCATTGTTTTAGAGAATGAACGTAAGGATGGGCATGGGTATTAAATAAATGTTTGCTAAAGAGACAAAAAGGCAAGGAGACTTCCCTTTCATTTGCTGAATTGCAAATTTTGCAGTCTAAACAAAACAACAAAATTGATCTCAGTTGTAAGAGCTCTTCTGTGGCTACTCCAACCCAGCACTACTCGTTCCCAAAAGCTGGAGACCGGAGCCACCGCCACGGGCGCCACGTTCTTGGCACACAGCACTCATCCTTGATAACCAATGAAATCGAGTATTAGGACTCACATAGGAGAATTGATGCCTTTTCAATTTCAGTGTGGTGAGCAAGCAAAGGAGCTCAGAGGGAAAAGGTGCTCGCCAGCAAAGCCGACGACTTGAGTTCTACACTCAGGACCCACATGGTAGAAGGAGAGAAAAGACTCAGGCTCAAAGAATCTGTCCTCCACATGTCCCCCCATGGCACCCTCATGCCCTTCACACTCATATTGCTAAATGTGGTATTCATTTTACTAATTAAATGTGTAGATAATAGTTAACAAAAAATCAATATTTCCCACTTGCTAGACACTGGTGACACAGTGCCCCTACGTGTCTGTCCTGGAGGTCTCACAGCCACTTCAGTATTTCCAGATCCCAGCAGGCTGCTTGATAAAAACTGGATAAAGATGAATGAACCAGTGAGTCTGGCTGAGCCATACAGACGTTTTAATGCCCTTTATGGATACAGCTAGAGAAAGCAGGGGCTATTTATAAGTTCCACGAAGTTAATGACAACCTGAAGCCACTTGTATTGACTCACGTGAACTACTCGATAACTAAAATTTCAGGAGTTTGGCCAATCTGCTGTTAATGCAGTCACAATTAAAAACCAAGTGATCTTATCTTAGCTTACACCTAGAAATTATATAAAAAATTGAAATAAAAGCACCTGGGACATGGCTCAGTTGGTGAAGTACTTGCCTGGTATGGGCAAACCCCTGGGTTCAATCTTCAATACAGCATACACCAGGCAGAGAGTTACACACTGTTCATCCCAGCAGTGAGGAAATGGAGGCAGGAAGATCAGAAAGTCAAGGTCATCCTTAGCTACAAAGTAAGTTCGAGTCAACATGGAATACGTGAGACCCCCAAATGAAAAAGAAAAGAAAAGAAAAAGTTAAAGTTAATAAACATTCAAGATACACTGCTTCCTGATTATTATACTTCAGTTAGCAATGGTCACCACTGTGGGTGATGGGACCTGTGTAATGGTACACTCCTGTCCATTGCTCCCAGAACCACACTCCATGAAGTTATGCTGGTAGTGGGAGACTAGCCATGGGAACAGGACTCACCATGCAAATGAGCAAACACCTGAAGATCAGGAACCCCACTCATCAGAGCCTTCCATAAAACATTCGCCATCATGCTGCTGGCTGCGTCATATTTCACACGAGTCCTCCAGACAGCAGCCTTCTTCTGTGGGAAAGAAGTCACACGCGTCATCCTTCCAGAGCCAGCATCCTCTTCTGCACTACTGAGCCAGAGCCAGCATCCTCTCTGCACTACTGAGCCAAAGCCAGCATCCTCACTGCACTACTGAATCAGAGCCAGCATCCTCTTCTGCACTACTGAACCAGAGCCAGCATCCTCTCTGCACTACTAAGCCAGAGCCAGCATCCTCTCTGCACTACTGAACCAGAGCCAGCATCCTCTTCTGCACTACTGAATCAACAGTTTTCCTTTCTCTCCCACCCATGCCTTGAGGGTGTGCAGAAAGATCATATGCACTGCAGTCAATCAAATGAGTTTCCTCCTCAGTGTAGGTGACTCCTCCCCTAAGAGGAAAGGTTAGATGTTCGAAAACCCACCTATTCCCAACTTAGCTGGTCATAAAATGTGTGCCTACATGTGAAGTGTGGGTGCAGGGTTCTCCAGCCTTAAAGAGCTAGAAAAGATGGCCATGCCCGCAAAGTGAAATAAAGCAGGCTTGGGAAAGACAAATATCATATGCTGGCTCTCATATGCAGAATCTAGGTTAAAGTTATCTACAGGTGACATGAAAACAGAAAGGGGAGAAAGGAGACCGTGGAAGAGAGACAAGAGGCAACGGGTGAAGAGGAACAAGTCCATAACATATACCGACAAGAGTCAAGACCTTTCATGCTCATTGAAAATAAATTTTAAAAGTGAAGCAACTAATTTAATTATACATTAGAAAAGAACTTCAGAAAACACGTTTAAAGTAAGTATGGAGGAGAATCCAGTGATTTCCTTTGAAAGCTGAAGTCCAGCCTGACCCTGTGCAGGTTCCAGCCCTGAGGAGACAGACTTACTTGAGCCCATCTGATTATTTAATGTAGTTATTTCTCTTATTTTTTCTCTCTTTTTATTTGTTCTATTTGTTTGTTTGTTTGTTTGTTTGTTTGGGGGGTATGAATGTGTGAGTGTGTGTGTGTGTGTGTGTGTGTGTGTGTGTGTGCATATGGAGGCCAGAGGTCAGCAAGATGTTTCTTCCTCCCTTTCCCTCTCCACTTTATTTTTCTGAAACGGGCTCTCTCACTGGACCTGGGGCTCATTCAGCTAGAGTAGCTGATCCATGAGACCCAGTACCCAGCATCCTCTATTTCTCCCCAGGGCTGAGATTACAGACACACAGCACTGTGCCTGGCTTTTATACATGTGATCTAAACTCAGGTCCTCATACTTGTATGGCAAACACAAAACCATTTCCCCAGCTCTGCATTAGCTCTCTTGAAAGACCCAAAGGAAATAAAATGCTAAAATCAATCCCTTTTTGCCTTTTGGGCTTGCTCCTTGGTAAAGGAACAAATTTTCTCTGCCCTTCTATATGCAGAAACAAGCGCTGGGAGATGTTTTGACTGTGTCCTAACCAATCTGTCCTCCAATCTTTTCCCATCCCAGAGAATCCTCACACTGATCTGAGTTTTTATCCCCACCACTCAATTTAATTATATTTCCTTCTTTTGTTTGAGACCTTTTAGGTCCCATGGGCAGGGTGAATTACTACAGAAAAAATGAGACAGAAACTAGAATATAGGATGTGTTTTAAGGAAGGGTCACGACCTCTGGCAGGACGCAGAAGGGGCAGGAATAGAGACATGGAGAAGCTGAGCTCCTAAGTCATCACAATAATGCTTTATGGTGTGTGTGTGTGTGTGTGTGTGTGAGAGAGAGAGAGAGAGAGAGAGAGAGAGAGAGAACTTGTAAAAATTAGTCCTCTCCATTTGGGTTCCAGAGATCAAACTGAGGTCATTAGGATTGGCAGCAAGTACCCTGACCATCCCACTAGACCCACGACAAAGCTTTAGCTATCCCCATAAGAGATCTGAAGCTGGACTGCTCCGTACAATATACGGACATACATTCAGTACAGGCTACCCTGGGAAGTACCCTGGGAAGCTGCATGAGCTCAGGCCAGGAAGCTATGTGCAGAAAAGAGATTTCAGAAAAGACTTAACAATAAGAGCTAACATCGGCCAGTAGCACTTCCCGGAGTGCCACTTCTTCATGCAGAGACGGTGTCTTTCCCACCAAATCCCCAATTTGGAAATCCCCTACCCTTGAGCTATAAGAACCTTGTCTTCCTCAAGTCCAATGCTGACCTTTCGAACCCTGCTTTTATAGAGAGACAGCCTGTGTACACAAATTTTTTAAAAAAAAGTTTTCTTTAATTAGTTCGGCCATGATGATTTGGGTTGGTGGCTTTTCTCCTCAGATCTTTGGGATTAGCAGTCATTTCTGGGCTGGTGGTCCTGGATTCTATAAGAAAGCAGGCCCAGCAAGCCACGGTAGCAAGCCAGGAAGCAGCACCCATCCATGGCTTCTGCTTCAGTGCTTGCTTCCTGCTTCCAGTCCTGCTTGTGTTCCTGCTCTCACTGCTTTTAATGATGAACTGTTACATGGAGCTGTAAGTGAAATAAACCTTTTCCTCCCCAAGTTGCTTTGGTCATGGTATTTCATCACGGCAATAGTAACCCCAACTAGACAGTGCCCTTCCTTTGCACTCACGCACTGTAAATGTCACTATATAGGATTCCTACCTGCTAAGATGTCCTTTCCTGTTGTACTGGGGTCCTGTGGCAGCTATAACAAATCTGGTGGTTTTCAACAACATACATGAGTTCTCTAACAGCCCTGGAGGTCAGAAAACCAAAGCTAGTTTCACTAGGCTGAAATCAAGGTGTCCACCGGGCCTGGCTCACCACAAGTTCCAGGAAAGAATGGGATTCCTGACCAATTCCAGCTCCCAGACCTGCATTCTTGACATTCCTTGGCTCTAGGTCTCTTTCATCTTTACAGCCAGCAAGGAAGAATCTTGCTTTGCGGTCACTTGGTTGCTGCAGCATCTCCTTTGAGTCCTTTCTGTAAAGATGTCTGTGGTTAGTGTCCCCCGGATGACAAAGGACATTGTTCCCTCCATCTCAGCACAGTCGCTTTGAGCACATTTGAAGGGAGGGAGAACACACGTGTGTAAGTGCTATATGTAGAAACCAGAGGCTGCCATTAGATGCTCTTCCTCAATCATTCTCCACCTTTATGTTCGGAGACAGGGTCTCTTGACAAAAATCCATTTGGCCAAGATGACTGGCAGCGAGCCTCACGGATCTTTCTGTCTCCCTGAGACACAAAACCCCTACTCTATTGAAGAGAGACATTTTCCTAATAAATAAAAAAGAAATGCGTTAAAAAGAAACAGGTGGGGCTGGAGAGATGGCTCAGAGGTTAAGAGCACTGACTGCTCTTCCAGAGGTCCTGAGTTCAGTTCCCAGCAACCACATGGTGGCTCACAGCCATCTGTAATAAGATCTGGCTAGCAAGCATACAGACAAAACACTATATACAAATAAATAAATTAATTAAAAAAAGAAACAGGTGCTAAGGGAGAAACAGTAGAAACTGTGGAGATTAGAGATGTAACAGAAGCAATGGGGACAGCTGAGATCTAAGAGGCCATCGGGCGAGGCCTCATGGAGAAAGACATCTGATAAAGTCTTAGATACTGTTACCTGGCAAAAGAGCCTTCTTGTTAGGGTAAGGCAGAGAAAGGTACCTTGGCAGATTGGGGCCAGGGTGTGTCACTAAGAGATCACAAGACTCGACAGACCTGATGTAAGAGTTCTATGGGGTAGTGGGCAGCAAAAGGCCACCTTGGAGTGGAGACATGAGAGAGACAGACAGACCGAGAGATTGGGAGGCAGAAAACAAAACAGAGTGAGCTGGGGCGGCCACTGATGCACAACTCACAGCACCAGTGAAAAGATGCCACACCTGGCAGTTGCTATGCCACATCATGGAGGCCGCTATGGCTGAGCTGCCAAAAGGCAGGCTGGCAAAGTACCTGATTTTCACTTCTAGATAGAGCTATCCGTGCAAAGGCCCTGAGGTCAGCATGTCAGAGAGCAGAGAGGAGAGCTCCCAGAGACTTTGGCGCAGGGGAGTGACAAGATCTGTTACACACAGCCACGTGGAGCACACATTTCATAGCACAGCTATGTGAGGGGTCCCTACTCACAGACTGTGCATGCAACACAACACATACGGCTGGAAGTAAACCACAGAGGAAAGCCCAAGGTAGAGAAGCAGAAGGGCCCCCACGAATGCTTTTATATTAATCTCAGGACTATTGTGCCCAACATGAGAATAGTGCTTGGTGCTGACCAGCTCAACAGAGGATGGATGACTGCAGATTTCTACCACAGCATAGGTGGGATCCAAGGGACGAGGCCTTTGTATTTCAGAACATTGATTGGTTGTAGATCAGATCTAAAATCCTGTCACCTCAGCCTTCCCCCGTAGTCCACCGTTGTCTCCCATCTTGCATATTGAAGAGTGCTCATTACTTTAGTGTTCATCTGAACCTGCTCTCAGCTTCCTTTTCTGTGGCCAGAAGCATCCTTTTCCCATCTACCTAAATCTTTTCCAGTCTTGTCTAAGCCTGTGTCTTAAAACATCTCCATTCATTCCAGGGCCCACACCCTAATTCCGCTCACACTGCATCTTCCCATGAATCAGCAGTTCATTCCCAGTCCTACCCCATTCTCTGGCTCCTACCAAGTTCCTGCATCTTGCCCTCATTCTCCATCCTGAGAAAACTATAAGATCTTCTCGCTACCCTCCTCATCTTCCTTCAAGCCCAGCTCATGTGTCAATCTTCTGTCTTTTTATTCTCCCTTGAGATACCATCTTGTTAAGTAGCCTAGGTTGGCATGGAATTCATGATCCTCTTGCCTCAGCCTTCTGTATACTGGAATTGTAGGCTCATACAAACACATGAATCTTCATGTGTTAGTCGTCAGCTGACCCTACTTCTTCATAACCTTGTCCTGTTCAGAGTTTTTCTGCCCTTTGTAGCGCAATGTTTGGCAATATGTAGGGATGAGACCAGAGAAAAGGGAAATAACACAAGTTCAAATTCCAGCTCCTCCACGTTCTTTTTTTTTTTTTTTTTTTTTTTTGGTTTTTCGAGACAGGGTTTCTCTGTGGCTTTGGAGCCTGTCCTGGCACTAGCTCTGTAGATCAGGCTGGTCTCGACCTCCACGTTCTATTTGCAAATTCATTCATATCAAAGACTTTTTATTTTTATTTGTTTGTTTGTTTTTTGAGGTAGGGTTTCTCTGTAGCTTTGGAGCCTGTCCTGGAATTAGCTCTTGTAGGCTGCCCTCAAACTCACAGAGATCTGCCTGCCCCTGCTCCAAAGTGCTGGGATTAAAGGTGTGTGCCACCACCGTCCGGTTTTCAAAGACTTTTTTTTAAGGATTAAGTTAGGTTTTACTTTGTATTATCTGGGTGAGTATTCAAAGCTAGTGGTAACAAAGGTGACATGTTAGACCCAACACATGCTACTTCTTCCTTCCCTCTCCCTATCCCATGCCTACAGTTCTACCAACTACAGTTGGCATTTTGATTCCTTTATCTACTGACTTGCTATATTTTGATAAAATTTTACTTCTAAATATACATGAAAACACACTTATCATTGGTGGTAGTAATAGTAATTCTTGTTAGAATACAAGGCTATGGAAAATTTCCTCGGTAATCATCTGTTTGAATATACATCAAAATCACATCCAGAAGCGCCAATCTTTTGACACTGTGCCATGGCTTATGACATGGCATTGTGGTCTATAAAGGTATTGGGCTGCATTCATATCTATGCTTGGATGTACAAGGCAGATTGTACACACCTGAGTTACATACTTACATACTTGTAGTGCCAATTAAGAAAATTATTTAAGGCTGAGAATATGATTCAATGGGAGAACACTTTTCCCACATGCATAAAGTCCTGAGTTCCATCCCCAGCAACATAAAAATTAATAAGTAAATAACAGAATCCACTCAGCATGTTTTTCTTACACTGGACACCATGAAGGAATAGTATAGGTACTGCCTACCCAGCTCCCATATCATTAGCTCGTCACCAGTCCTGTTCATCTATTTCTTACTCTCAGTTTTTACTTCCGGCGTATTTAAAGCATGCCACCTTGTTCTACCTTGTCCTGTGGGTCTCCTTACTAAAAGGAGAGCGACTTGGGGCCCACAATATCTTCCACTGCTATTTTACCTCCACAGAAACTGACAATAACACCAGCAGAATTACCTTAATGTGCTTGATTATCAAGCAGTCTCTGGGACAAGGGTCGTTAAATGATGAGATTCATTGATCAGTCAGCACCATTTCCAGTTTTTGCCATTTGTGTTCATTCATTTAACAGAGTTATTTTCATTGATACCAATTCTGTTTCCACGAAATTTGATTTGTCAGCATCCCCAATTTTTTCTGCTGTTAAGACTTGCTCTCTGGCCGTGACGTCAAGCAGGTTTTCTTGACCAGATGCAGCTGTCCACCTCTTGTGAAAATCTAGTTCTGTATGCAATTTCCCACCAATAATCATTTTTTTTCCTACATGAAGTTTTAGCTGCTGCTAATCTTATTTGGTGCTGGTTTTACCAGTAATATTCATTATTACTTTGATAAAAGACTGACAACTTAGATTTGCTTCATTACATAGCCAGGGGGTAAAGAACCAAAACTTAAAAGTGCTCTGTATGTGTCTAAGAGAGAGCAAGGGAGATGGCCTGTGGGAGCGAGAAAGGGACAAGGGGGGACCTGGGAACAGACTGAGGAAGGAACTGCAACTGTTAAGATCCTACTTGCTAAGCTTCAGAGCGCGCCACAAACGCCTTGGGGATCAAATGGCATGCTTAAAACAATACGATGCTACGACAGGACAGGGTTGCCCAGAAAGGGCTGTGCAAATAACTCAGAGCTTTAAATCCTGGGAAGTTAAACACACAGCTGTCATCTTGCCACTCCTACCCCTTCACCACCCCCTTTTATGACTCTTTTTATTTCTTGTCTATTTTCCTCTGTTCAGCTTGCTCCCCTCTCCTCCCTCCCCCCATCTCTCTCTCTCTCTCTCTCTCTCTCTCTCTCTCTCTCTCTCTCTCTCTCTCTCTCCCCCCCACACACACACACACACACACACACACACACACACACACACACACACACACACACACACACACACACACACACACACAAAGACACATAAAGCACCCTTAGCAGAGCCTGCCCTTTGAGTTTTACCCATGAGTAGAACAGCATCCTACATTGAAAGCCCAGTAATTAATTGTCCACTTTGGGGAACTTGACCCACCACTCTCTGGGGGGTAGGTGGGTGGACAGAGCCCGATTCAGCAGCTCTGAACTGCTGCACAGCCTCCCAGTCTGCAGAATCGAAGCTTGAGAAGTTTTATTTTTTGCCAGTTTTCCCTAGCAAAAGCCTGCTGCACACCCACAC
Source organism: Alexandromys fortis (assembly GCF_014885135.2). NCBI lineage: Eukaryota > Metazoa > Chordata > Mammalia > Rodentia > Cricetidae > Alexandromys > Alexandromys fortis. The sequence continues at coordinate 19,884,600 of NW_026067910.1, forward strand.
ATAGCCAGCCTGGAGTGGGGGTGGGGGGCTGCTAAGAGGATCCCAGAGGAGCATGAATCTCAAAGCAGCTACCGTGAAGCTCCTATATCAGACTGGGTCTTCTAGTCCAAACTCATGCCTGAAGGGGGCTGAAGTCACGGAGGGACGCTTGAGGAGAAAGGGAGGAGAGGGGCTGCAAACAGAGACTTGGGAGAGGGACACAGAGAAGACCCTGGGGAGTGACCCTGGAGAGGCTCCTCCCAGCTGAGAGAAAGGCAGGCAGCAGAGAGCACAATCCCTAGGCTGTGTCTAGACACAAAGACTTGAGGGCAGCACCCCGTTATAAACTGTGTGGCCGCTGTGCTCCAACTCAAGGGTTAGCAGAAAGGAAACAGAACAGGCTGAAGCAATGGATCTATCATCTATCTATCTATCTATCTATCTATCTATCTATCTATCTATCTATCATCTATCTATCATCTATCTATCTATCTATCTATCAATCATCTATCTATCTATCTATCTATCTATCTATCTATCATCTATCTATCATCTATCTATCTATCTATCATCTATCTATCTATCTATCTATCTATCTATCTATCTATCTATCTATCTATCTATCATCTATCTATCATCTATCTATCTATCTATCATCTATCTATCTATCTATCTATCTATCTATCTATCTATCTATCTATCTATCTACCTATCCTTACTTTTTAATAAGTAAGTGAGGGGTGTGGGGGAGAAATTGCAGCGAGAGTAGAAGGAAACCAGTCTTCAAGAGTGTGGAAGCAAGAAGGGAGAAAAGGGAACATTTAGGTTTCTCAAACTTGGGTGGCATCACCCAGTGAGTGTTATGATCCAGGCCTGGGCCCCACCAGAGACTGATTTAGTTAGTATTGGTGGGCTCCGAACCTCAGGATTTATTTAAGCACTCTAGGGGGACTCTACTATATGCCTGAGTAGAAACCAACAACGGAGGAGTAATCTCCCTGGCCTCTGCCAGTACAGCAGAGAGGGTTCTGGGACCTGATTCTCCTCTGGCAAGTTCTGAGGTTTGTTGCCAAGAACAGAGATGACAGAGGGCCTGGATTCTAGTTTGAAGCAGGCCTGTTATCACTCTGCGGCCTTGAACACTGAAGACAGAGGCGATCCCATCCCAGGATTAACTCGATCCCCCCCCCCCCTTGAAAACCAGATACTGCTCTCTGGCTCTAAAACATCCCAAAACTCTACTTTCATTAAAATAGCCCAGTCACTTCTAGTCCAACAGATTTTTCCCCATGAATTATTCAAGCTGGGGAGTTGGATGTTGAAAATACAGTGTTCATGGTTTCCTCATTAGGAAGCTGTTAGCTGTGAGTCTATCTCTCCCTCCCCCTTTCTCTCTCCCTCCCCCCCCTCCTGCTGTATTTACAGAGTTGATTTTTTTCAGGACTTGAAGGGGATAAATTCAGTCCATCATTTATAGAATCTCTAGAAAATGTCACATGAAAATAAAGTAGGCAACAGACACTCCGCTGATAAGCACATTCAAGAATTCCGCAGCCCTTAAACAGGTCTCCCAGGCTCGCGGGCGGGCAGTGAATCTCTGCGGCATGCTTGTCTTTCATGAGGAAAGCAAGCGGACAACTCGAGTGTAAGGATCCCCAGTCTGGGCAGCTGATGGACACAGAAACAAAGAAAACAGTGAGTAGGGAACAGAATCTGATCCAGACTCTCAACGACCAGCTTTCTCCTTGACTTACAAAATTACGACACTATTTACTTATTTAAATATCTTGGGTGTGCACACTGGTGAACACGTGCCACAGTGGAATGAGGAGGTCACCTTCTGGGAGTCTGTGTTTTCTTCCAGCCACCTGGGTCCCAGGGCTCAAACTCAGGTTGTCAAGTTTGGCAGTAAGTGCCTTTCTTTAACCACTGAGCCGTCTTACTGGCCACTCTCCTGGATTTAATCATCAGACTGGAATCCAAAATAAAGAGAACTATGATGCTGTGACTCTGCCTGCAGGACATCATGACATCATCACAGATGCCACCATGATCTAGACAGTCTGGGGCTTCTAGAGACGGGATTGTGCAGGTGAAGAAAAGAAAACCCGGTGATTTGTGTATGAGCTGTTTCGTACATCTGTCTGCAAATGCGCTGCAGTTCTGGCAGAATGGTAATGATAAAGACCAGATGGTGGGGCTGGGGGCAGATACAGAGACAGCTCAGTCAGTAAAGTACCTCAGGTGTGAGGACCTGAGTTCAAATCCCCAGAACACATATAAAAAATCTGGGCAGAAAAAAAAAATCTGGGCAGGTTGGCATATGTTTTTAATCCCAGCGATAGAGAAATGGAAACTATAGGCAGAAGAGGCCCCCCGAGTTTGCCAATCTGCTAAGCTAACTTACTTGGCAAAGTTGCAGGCGAATGAGAGACCCCCGTCTCAAATAAAAGGTAGAATGACTACCACATGTACATGCACATATGTGCGCGCCCGCATGTGCAGAGAGAGAGAGAGAATACGGAAGTGAAAGCAGATTCATTTGTTTAATGTTTAGACTCCCCTGGTATTGCCGCTTCCTGATAATCAGAGGGGTAGTCCATGCCCATGCCTATCCCTGCAAGAACTGGTAGAAATGGTGTCTGGGAACTCTGCAGCATGTGTGTGTACATCAAGGAGGTGAGGAATTTTAAGTGCCGTGGCATTTATGATTTGTGCTGGGAAAGGTAGCTGTAAGCTGTTCTCACGTGAACTAGCAAGTCCTGAACTCTAGCTGTATCTGAGCCATGTGGAGGCCTTGCTAGAAACACTGCTGACTCCCACCCCCAGGCTTTCTGCTTCTTCAGTAGGTTCCCAGGAGCCGTTGATTCTGAGGCGGCCACACGTCAAGAAACATCGATGTGAACACACGATTTCACTGTGCGAATGTTGCCTGAAGCAGCGGATGAAGTCATCTGAGGACTCCCGGTCACGTTCCCTGTGCTCTATGTTTATGTCTCTCCCTGTCTGTTCACGGTCTCCCTTTGCAGTGACATGACCCATAGCACTGATCCATGGCCAATCAGCCATAGAGGAAAAAAGTGTCCCTTCTGGGCCACCATCACTGCAAGTTATTATTAGCACCTAGGTGCTACTGTGAAATCTAAAACATTCGAGAAGATACCATGTTAAAGACAGCCACAAGGAAGTCCAGAAGAGTGTGGGCACAGAGGCAGGGTTTGATCTCCTCTCTCTTTGCGGTATGACTGTTCTTGGTGTAGGGACAAAGTGAGAGTAATGTCAGAGAAAAATTTCCTCCCACGGACTGCTCATGGGCTTCCAAACAACACTAACACTCATGTTTTTACATCCAAGAGGGAGGCTTTGGCTCCAAGCACCCTTGTTTACTGATCTGGAATCCCACACACAGGAAAAAGTGAATGCAAGGCCAAGAGGGTAGGCAGAGGACGAGGCCAAGTTGGGATGGCACAGTTGTCAGTGCAGCAGAAATACAGAGAGAGGAAAACGCATCTCAAGACTGCAATCAGTCGTTTTATTTTTACTAGAAACAGCAACTTTTCGACCCTCTCTTTGAATAGGCTTTTAGTTTGGTGGGGAGAGGGGTATTCTGTTTCTAGCACTCTTAATGACAAGGTCTCAATGCTTATAAGGTGATAGGAGGAAGTCTCTCTGTGACACAGATGGATCTATCCAATTTTAACGTCCACTAATTTAAATCCCAGCCCCCAGTGACACTCAGAGGAAAAGAATATGTCACCCAAATCTTATCCCTAATACCAGGGAAGTGACAGCTATCAGCCACCACTTACCTGGGGTCCCTGGGGGGCCATCTGGCTTGATGTAGGCAGTCTTGGGATAGTGTGCAGTCAAAAAGGCCACTGTAGTCAGCCACACTGGCTGCTGGAAACTGCAACAAGTGACTCCCTGGATATTCAGACATAGAAGTGTAGGAGCCCTGCAAACGACTGCTTCCCTTGGAAGGAACTCCTGCCCAGGGTCAAGGCCAGGGAAGAGAAGGGCTGGCCCAGAGCTTTCCTCAACTCTTGAATTTTGCTCCTTGCAGGTTTTGCCTCACTAGGTCTGGGCTGGGGCTGCGGCTCTGCATTCCTAATGATTCCCACGTTCACCTACGTCAGTGGTCTGAAGAGCATATATGCCACAAGTGTGGGAAATTTTCCACTTGGAATCCTGGGAGATTTTATGAGGGTGCTTTCCGCATTCGCTGTGTTCACTTGTACTCCTTCTTAAAAACAAAACCGAGCCCCCCCCCAAAAAAAAAATGAGGTCAAGGCTGTAGATTCTCTTTTACAATGTTTTCACCCTCTTTTCACAGAAGGCCCACTCTCTCTCATCCTAAATCTAATAACTGGCTCTTTGCCTGAGAATACAAAAGCTCAGGTTTCCAAGCAAAGCCCACAACCTGAAATATTGGTGCCATTGCTGGGAAAGTGACTAACACAGTAAGCCAGGGACAAATATTTCCACAAGTCAAATGGCATTGAGTCATTGCTCTCAAAATTGTAACAGGCAGGAATGATCCTCCACTGGCTGTTTAAAACTCACCGTGAGAGAAAAGGTCACGATATTCTTTTCACTTTTCAACTCAGAAAGAATTCAAAACAGTAAATGACATTTCTACAATTAAGCTTCCAATCCTGCAGTCTAAACAGGAATAGAAATCCTCAGCATTTCTAGCTACAAAAAAAAAAAAAAAAGCAAAAAAAGAGGGGAAATGTTGGTGCTGAATTTTTTTTTGATTCTAGAAATAAATAATAGGAACAATAAATATAACTAATTATAAGAAAGAAAATACCATTCATTAAGGTGTCAATTTTCAATGAAAGGCATGTTTCATAATCATCAAAGCATATTTTTTATGTTGAGTTTTATTTATTTATTTTCATTTATATGTATGCGTGTGAATCTGTGTGAGTGTATGCACCCTGTACATATTTGCAAAAACCCTAGGAAGCCAGAAGAGGACCCTGTATTCCCCTGGTGCTGGAGTTACAGATGGTTGTGAACCCTGTGGTTACTGGAAATTAAACCCTGGTCCCCTGAAACAATAGCCAGTGATCTTAATTGCTGAGCCATCCCTCCAGACCCTTTGTGCTGTTGTGACTAAATATACATGAATAATTACTGTGATAACTAAACCCAGAGAAGATTTTCTAGCTCCAGAGTCTTGTAGACTCTAGGACATTATGTTTAATGATGTTATTATAACATCATTATAATATTATTATACACAATGATGTTCTATAGAGTAAAGAATGACGGTATGAATCCAATTAGAAGAATGATACAAAATCCAAAAAGAGTTTATCCTATTTCTAATGATATCAAATCACTTGACAAATATTAATTAAATAATTAATTTAGCACAGGTTGTCCTCAAACTCAGGATCTCTGTGCACCTACTCTCTGAGTGTTGAGATTATACGCATGTACCACAGTGTCCAACTTGAAAATCTTTGTTCTAAAACATCTATATGAAGGTAGTGCTTCAATCCAACTATTTTTATATTTTACCATGTATATTGTGTACATACATATGCTATGCGTGTTTGCACGTGTTGAGGCACATGTGTGTACACAAGACATATGTACATGTGTGATGTGGGATCCCCCACCCGTATGCCGTGAATATGTTTTATTACCATTGGTTAGTAAAGAAGCTGCTTTGACTTATGGCATGGCAGAATAAAACCAAGCAGGAAAACTAAACTGAATTCAGAGAGAAAGAAGGTGGAGTCAGGCAGACACCATGTAGCTGCCAAAGGAGAAAGATGCCTGAACCTTATCGGTAGGCAACAGCCTCGTGCCTCGTGTTGATACAGAGATTAATAGAAATGGGTTAATTTAAGATGTAAGAGCTAGGTAGGAATATGCCTAAGCTCTTGACCAAACAGTGTTGAATTAATATAGTTTTTATATCACTGTTCGGGTCTGGGCGGCTGGGAAACGAATGCTGCAGTCTCTGTTGACACGTGTGTTTGTGTGCACAGAAGCCACTGACACCAGAAGACTGACACTGGATGTCTTCCTCAATCACTTTCGCTTTATATATTTGAGGTAGGGTCTCTCACTTGAACTTAGATCTTGCCAATTTGACTAGCCTAGTCAGCTTGCTCCAAAGATGCTGTCTTCACCTCCTGGACCTTGGGATTGCACCCACCCACCAGTTTTGTGTGTTCTAGAATTTCTAATTTTGTGTTCTTACGTTTGTGAAGCAAGCACTTTACCCACTGAGCAAAAACTCAGCTGTGAAAAAAAAAACATGTTTTCGTATTTTTCAAATATATATAAATATATAAAAAAGTGAATATATCAATATTCATTGAAATATCTTAAAATGCATAATGGCTTGTTTTTAAATGTCAGCATGTGTTATAAGCAAAGAGTTGCATTCTGCTATGGCAGGTTCTCACCTCACTTCAGGAGGGCATCTCCTCTTTGTATCTTGGTTTTACATATTAGTTTTTTTTTAATTTTGACTTGATTTTTAAAGACCTGATTTTACCCTTATTATGAGTTATTAATTTATCTAATTAACCTTTTCTTCAGCATGATGTAGAAGGGTTGGGGATTTTGCTAGAGAAGATACAAGAGAAAAATCGAGCTGGCATCTCCAAAAGATATCACTTCCTCAAGTTATTGACTGTGTCGCATTTACTTCAGTCATCTTCTCATCTCTAGTCTCCATTTTCCTTCCTTATTTTATACTTATAAATACCTATCAAGTTGATAATAGTAACAATATGAATGTGAATATTGATTAATAGGCCCGCCCATTTGCAAGAAACAAAATATTCATGGCATAATTATCACAGTGCTGAGAACAAGCTACTGCTGAGGGCTTATCATGACTATCACCTTACACACCGCCCTTTCCAAGGTGCAGTGCACACTGCAGAAGAGGGCCCCGAAAGAAGAAGTGTGGGATAGTGAAGGACAGGTATTGAAAATGCTATTGCTAGGCATGACATAACCATTGGGCTCATGAACTTTCAGGAGAGAGAAGCTTGTGGAGCCCTTCCTTAGGAGCAGTGGGTAGCTGATGACCGAGGGGATAAAGGGAATTATTGTCTTCAGTGGCGGGTCTCTCATGCTCCACACCCATGCCCATGCATGCATCTCTGCTTAAACTTGGTGGATCACAAAAACGAAAGACACAATAATAGAAGGGGAAAGGGGAGCATATGAGGGTGTGGTATGACCAGAATGCATTATATACACGTATGAAAATGCCAAAGAATAAACTACTTGGAAAAGAAGAAAGAAAATATTTTTAGATGTGATCCCTTCCTCCATGGTCTTCTCTGACCATCCTTTCTCTCAAAAGCAATGTTGTGTTTCTCGTTTCATTATTTTATTACATTAGAAATTATTTATTATGTGTGTATGTGTGTGGGCATATTCTACTAAGCTGGCTAGTCTGTTAAGGTAGGAGGGGGAGTCAGTTAAAAGGACACATTTTATAAACATTCTTCCTCCCACTTCAGAGCACATCTTATATAACTGGTTCAACTGAACACTCTTACCAGGACTGAGGATGTAGCTCCTTTAGTGCAGTGCTTGCCTAGGACACACGAAGCTCTGGGTTTCATCCCCAGCACCATACTTAAGGGGTGGGATGAGTCAGACCTATAATCTCAAGGGAGGTCAGGAATTCAAGGCCACTTTCAGCAACAGACCATCTCGGAAGCCAACCTGCTATCCACGCAAACAAATAAATAGTGTTTTTAAAGATATAATCACAGTCCTCCCTGAGAGCCCAACCACCTCTTTAACCATACAGTGAATGATTGTGAATAGGGAGATTCCTTCTAGGTTTAGCCCAAGCACAGTCTATGCAAGTTAGAGGTTGCCTTGCATCAGTCACCATGTACTGCCTCCAGGGGCTTCTTTTACAGATCCAATAAAGCCTTACGTGTGAAATAGCTTCTAATCTTAAAGTCCTAATCTGAGCAAAGCCATGTGTTCTGTATGTATTTATCACACCATCCTACTAGACGGTGGGTTATTGAGGGTAGCCATGAAGCCACATGCATGCCTGTGTGCTCATACAAAGTCATCACAGAACTGAGCAATGCTCCTCATTGTCCAGGTGAGGCACAAGGCAAGCAGAGGATCCCACTAATACCTCCTATGCCATGAGTCCCAAAGCATTGTGAACGAATAAGAAAATGAAGACTTTTATGAGATCTTTCCACTTTGGAAGGAAACACGCTGGTGACGTGCTTGGGAATTACCAGGAGTGACAATGGAGATTGACAGAGGATGGGCATGTGGCTTTGGCTGGAAAGAGAGATTTCACATAAAACCATGGCTCCTTTTGGGGGGGGATTTTTATTTGCTTTCTTCCTGTTCTCTAAATAATCTGCTTTAAAAAACTAGTGAATAGGGGCTGGAGAGCTGGATCCACAGTTAAGAGCACTGGCTGCTCTTCCAGAGGACGCGGTTTGATTTTTAGCACCCACATGGCTGCTTACAGCCATCTGTAACTCCAGCTCCAGAGGCTCCAGTCCTCTTCTGGACTCCATGACACACACAGTACACAGACATACGTGCAGGCAAAAATGCCCATATACATAAAAGAATTTTAAAACATTGAATATATTTTCATAGACAAAGTTTCTGTTTCTTTTCAAGGAGAACAACTTGCCAATGATTTATCTTTTCCTAGCCACTAGTAATATCTTTTTGGGGATGGGGTTTAAGACAGGGTTTCTCTGTGTAGCCTTGACTATCCTGAAACTCAGTTTGTAGACCAAGATAGCTTCAAGTTCAAGAGATTTGCCTGCCTCTGCCTCTAGGATGCTGGGATTAAAAGTGCATGCTACCATAATTTTGCCTACATCAGAACCTCCTGAGGGACTTGCTAAAACACAGAATGCTTTGACTGGACCCCTATAATTCCTGACTCAGTAGCTCTGAGGAAAAACATCTAACAAGTTCCCAGTGCTCTAGGTCTAAGGATTAAGCCTATGTCTGAAGTCCTGGGACCTTCAGTTACCTTGTATTGAGAACTGCAGTATGCCAGGATCTAGGCAGGAGGTACCAAGATGGGAGGGTCACAGTCTGTGTTCTTGAGATCACCAGCGGAGAGGGGTGACCTCCATTCAGCCTCTAAGCTCCAGATCTTTACAAATGTCGCCTTTAATTTCAGGCTCTGTTTGATGCTACTATTTCCATTAAGCATTTCTTCACCACCCTCAGCCTCCACTGCCCCCAGCAAATCCCTGTGTTATTGTTGTGTTGCTGTGACAACATACCAAAAGTAACACAAGGAAGAGTTTATTATGGCTTATGGCTCCAGAGGGCTAAATGTCTATAATGGTGGAGAAGACATGTGGTCAGAAGGAGGAAGCTGAGTGAGCCTATCATAACTACAGGAAGCAGAAAGAGTGAGAACCAGAAGCACGGTGAGGCTATAAACTCTCAAAGTCTGCCCCCTGTGACATACTTCCCCCAGCAAGGTTCTACCTCCTAAAGGTTTCATAACCTCCCCAAACAGGAGACTGAGTTTTTGAATGAGTTTATGGGGAATAGTTCTGATTATAAAAATAATATACCCTAGCAGAGTGTGGTGGCACATGCCTTTAATCCCAGCACTTGGGAAGCAAAGTCAGATGGATCTCTGTGAGTTTGAGGCCAGCCTAGTCTACAGAGTGAGTTCTCTAAAAAACAAACAAAACGAAACAACAAAATAAAACATATAAACAAAAAAACCCTCTAAATCCAAACACTAGGGTCTCAGTCTTACCACTTCTTACCGTTTCATAGACCATTCAAGGCTTACATCCTTCACTGACTTTGAATTCTGTCTTTTCTCAGTTTTCCATTGCATGTAGTATTTAATACACATCAGATAACTAAATAATTCTTAATTCTTAAGAGTTATTTCTGTAGCAGAGTCCATGCTATAGAACATATTTAAGTCCCCAAACTCACAACGCAAAAAGGAGGTTGGAGCAGAAAGGAAGTTGAGTAGCAGGAAATCAGAAATGGAGGTAACCAGTTCCAGAATCCAGCTATAACAGGGTCAGACATGATTGCAGGTTTGCTGGTGATCGTAAGCCAGTAGCAGATCATAGACATTTCTGGATTTAGTCATTTGTTTAGTTTTTCTTTGGTTCTCTTAGTATCCTGCATGCGGGCAGGTTCCCTTGGGCTGTATCTCAAACCCCCCCTGCAAGCAGAGCTTGGCATCTGATACTGATTCCTCCCTCAGACAATATTCACAGTATGTTAACAGAAGAAATCACTTACTTAAGATTTTATTTTTGAATCAGGGAGAAGAGACTGACTCCATACTCCACGTAACAGTTCCTCACTAGACTGTCAGCCTAACGATGGAGAGCTACCGTTTGTGTTGCTATGACAAAATATCTCACAGAAGAAACTCATGGACGGGAAACTTGTCTTATTGTGTCAGGAGATTGCAGTCCATCATGCCAAGTACAGCAGCAGCTCAGACCACAATGACAAGAGCATGTGACGGAGGGTCTGCACCCAGTGGGGCCATGAAGCAGAGAGAGCTAGGGCATCCCTCGTGAGCTACTTACTTCTGCCAGCCACATTCCACCTCCTAAGAGTCCCATGGCCTCCTAAAATATTACCCCACTCCAGAGAACAAACATACCAAACATCAGCCTGTGGGGGGTATTTCAGACTCAAACCACAACAGAGGGAGATTCCCCAAAGATAATGGACTTCTTTAGGAATGAGCATTGTGGTCAAAATACGCATGGGTATATCCAATAAAGAGTAGGAAGACAAAAGCTTTTAAAGGTAGTAAAATAGAAAACATTATGTAAGATTCTGTTTGAAATAATTATCTTTGGTCTCAGAGATCAATAGCTGGGTGACTGTGAGCCAAGATAAGGGGGGAGCTCACTAGGTGTGTGCCCTTGCACACGTGTTCTGGTTATTTGTAGTGGCCTTTGTGCAAGGCTGTGGTTTTAGGAGTCTTTGTTGCAGTTTGTAGGCCAGATACACATGAGTTCCTATCCTTTACAGCCTCTCGTCTTTGTGCCTTTCTTTATTCTTACTAAGGTTGACTCTATCTTGCCATCAGCCCTCTAAATTCAATATACATCAGGCTTCCAAAGACCTTTTTCTGCTACACCACATACTTTAGCTCTTCTCCGATGCAATACTCCTCCCTGTAAAATGATACTTTAACATGATCATGGTCATAAGGTGCCAAGCAAGTTCCTTTAGGAGTTGTAAGAAGGAGGCTTGTTGGCTTTCAGCCACTTAGCCCCAAAATAATCACACAGGATCTGTATTAATTAAATCACTGCTTGGCCCATTAGCTCTGGTTTATTACTGGCTAACTCTTACATCTTAATTTAACCCATCTCCATTAATTTGTGTATCACTACGTGGCTGTGGCTTACTGGGTAAAGTTCCCAGTATCTGTCTCAGTCGGGCTACATGGTTTCTCTCTAACTCCTCCTTCCTTCTTCCGGCATTCAGTTTAGTTTTCCCCACCTACCTCTATTCCCTACGCAGGCCCAAGACAGTTTCTTTATTAATCAATGGTATTTACAGCATACAGAGGGAAATTCCACATCAAGGAGTTCCCCAGCATCCCTCTCCCACAGTGTTGTACATAGTATATGAGTTATATAAACTCTTAGTGGCCAGTGTCTGAGTTGCCTCTGTGTGTAGTCTCCTTCCAAGAAAATTTAGAGCTGGCCCTGAAAAACAGAACAGTGAAAGTACACTGTGATGTCAGAGATGGAGCAGGACAGCTTGGTCCCTCTCTAGGGCAGCCTTGGTCCCACTCTGGGACAGCTTGGTCCCACTCTAGAACAGCCTTGGTCTCTCTCTAGGACAGCCTTGATGTCACTCTAGGATAGCCTGGTCCCTCTCTAGGACAGCCTTGGTCTCACTCTAGGACAGCCTTGCTCCCTTGACTTAACTCAAACTTCTACAACCAGTTTCTCCATTAAAGTCTCTGCATCTGAAGCTAAGACTGGTGGAACACACCTGTAATCCTAGCACTCAGGAGACCAAGTCATGAAGATCAAGGCTGTGAGGGCAGCCTGGGCTATGTGTCAAGTCACAGTCTCAGTCCCTTGCTGTCAAATACAATTCTCTTCAGCTTGTATCATGAGATGAACCTGGTTTCATAATGAGACTGTAATTGAGTTACCAAGGTGGGATATGTGACCCTGGGGAGGCAAGTAGGTAGAAGACCCAGTACAGTACAGAATGAATGAGGATTGTTTTAGAGTTGACCAGTACCAAGTGTCACTTACTCCCCAGCTGTGGTCTGTGGGGCCCAAGAAATAATTCCAAACTGCTGTATTTATCATCCACCAGCATTGGTAGCCTCCTCCTATATAAGAAGGACTATCCAAAGTTTCTTAAGATCCTTATTGTGGCTGCTAAGGGCATCTGTTGGAGGAGAGGGCTGCTTGTTTGTCCTGACTGCCTGGTTAGCTTAGCCCCAAAATAATCACACAGAAATTTTATTAATTAAATCACTGCTTAGCCATTATTTCTAGCCTCTTATTGGCTAACTCTCATATCTTGATTTAACCCATTTCTATTAATCTGTATATCACCATTTGACAGTGGCTTACTGGCAAGATTCTAACCAGCATCTGTCTCAGGAGGATCCATGGCGTCTCTCTGACGCTGCTTTCTTCCTCCCCATATTCCATTTAATTTTCCCCACCTACCTAAGTTCTGCCCTATCAAGGGCCCCAAGCAGTTTCTTTATTAACCAATGAAAGCAATACAAAGACAGAAGGACCTCCTACACCAGGCATCATCACTCTAGGACAAGCTGGCAAAATCCTCACCAATGCTCTTGTTTTTGCTGTGGCTCTAAATACTGCAACATGCCCTTTCTAGTGTGGATGCCGTTGCAGCATTAGAACCAGTGTGCCTCAGTAAGACCATGATTCGGTCGGTCCCCATGCTCCTGCAGTGGCTTTAAGTAAGTAGGTAATTCTTCTAGTGTCTTCATTTGTAGACTGGAATAACAACAGAGTTGGGACAGGGATTTAATGACCTATTACATAGAAAGCTCAGCATAGCACGTGACAGGCTATCTCTGCCGCTTATGAAGTCACATAGCCTCAGGCAACTTACTCAGCTTCGTGTGTCTCCATAGCCTCCTCTATTAAGTGAGTTGATGACACTGACTTTGATTGGATTAAATGAAAGTAAAAATGAAAGAAATGCCAATGAAAGTGTTCTAGGAACTAAAACATCTTGTGAATGGTCTTTTAAAAATACATAATAATAGTAATAATTATTATCAAATTAAAGACAAGCAGGGGAATCTAAACAAGAGTTCAGCACACTTTAGCATCAAACACAGAGGAAGAAATTTAATAAAAAGACCATGAGAAGTTCTTAAAGAACAAACCATTTAAAATGAAAGGGAGGACAGCCAGAGCTACACAGAGAAACCCTGTCTTGAACTCTGCCCCTCCAAAAGAAAAAAGAAAAAAGAGAGAGAGAGAGATGGCTTCATTAAAACTCACTGCTATAAAGTAATTTTATCACAATAGATATTATTTAAATTAATTGATCATTAAGCTATGATATAAACTATTTAATATATAAACTATAAAATGCATTGAACCAGATGCACTGCACTGAATGTAGTCAGCCCCTGGAATTACACACAGGCCACTGCATCCGCCCACTGGTCCTCAAGCCTGTGTAGCAAGCACTTTAACCACTGAGCATCCCGTGTGCTCAGGGTTTTACCTACTGCTGTTCCCACCATGGTCTTTGGGCCAGCAGTCCTCAGCATGCTCACCTTGAGATTTTTAGAACAGAACATTCTTGGATGCAGGTACAGACTTGTTCAATCAGAACTCGTATTAGATTGCTTAGTCCTGGTGATTTGTACCCTTAGGAAAGCCTGAGCTTCCTCTTTTGAACCTTGTGTTTGTCTTGCAAGGCTGCTGTAAGGGTTAAATGTACTCAACAGCCTGGCAAACTGAGGGCTGAGTGTGTTACCTGCCTTCTTCCCCAGAACCTGGCACTGTCCCTGCCTCGGCCTGTGCCCTTCTCCTTACCCTGGGCTCCTCGACACTGACCTTAACTTGCTTTCTCAAACTCTGTTTCTTGGCCAGATCCTGGAGCCCTGACCTCAGATCTTTCCCTGGCAAGCTGCCTGTGGCCTGTTGCTTACTTTTTTGCCTTCCCCAAACTCCACCTCTCTTGGCCTGTCCCTTTCTGGGGACACTTAAGAAGAGCTTACACCATTGCTTATTTTAGCCATGCTGCCTCTGCACAAAATGACCTTGGAATTTGCCTTCACAGGCTCAGAAGGTATTAGCCCAGCACAGGCGCTCAACTAAGTATTCCTTAGGAGAACGACTGAGGAGCTGCTTCCTGTTGAGCCTCTGTCTCTCTCTGGAGGTTCTCTCTGCTTCTCTTAGTCCAATTTTCCTTTGATGTACACAAAAGATATGCACAGGAGGCTGAGATATAACACACAGAAGAGAAAGGCCTGGCTTGCTTAGGACCTAAACAAGTTTGAAGTTTTAAGTTTCTTTGTAAGTCCTTGATGCCCCTCAAGGTCCAGCCCCATCTTTTGGGATTCCATCTTGAGGCCCGAGGGCAGTCAATGTTAAAATGGCTCTGGTCCTGGCCTGTTCTTCTATATGTAGGTCACTGTAAGTGATTGGTGTTCTGCCCAAATCACCAGCAAGTACACTCTCTCCTAGCTGCTGCAAGGGCAAAGTCCAGCCCATGCTGGACTCAAACTCATGGCAATTCTCCTGCCTTGCTGTACCCTGGTTTTGATCAATTGCCTTGGTTTGTATTTTTTTTTTTTGATTTTTTGAGACAGGGTTTGTATTTTTTAATCTGTCATGTCTGTGTACATCTTGACAACACATGTTTCGGCCTGTTACTTTAAGACCAAAGTGCTTAGTAGCTCAAGTTCGTGAATTTACATCATCTTTGATAAGCTTTAATCTTATCACAGTGGTTCTCAATCTTCCTGCTGCTTCCCTTTACTACAGTTCCTCATGTGTGGTGACGCCCAATCATAAAATTATTCCATTGCTACTTCATAACTGTAATTTTTATACTGTATAAATCATAATATAAATATCTGATATTTAGACTGATATGTAACCCTTAGAGGGGTCACAACGTGGTATGGGATAATTCTATATTCTGTCAATTATGTTTTAAATAAATGCTGATTGGCCAGCAGCCAGGCAGGAAGTATAGACGGGACAACCAGACAGGAAGTAGAGGCGGAGCAAGGAGAATAGGAGAATTCAGGGAAGGAGGAAGCCCATTCCTCCGCAGTCCTGTCCAGACACCTAAGAAGCAGGATGTGACCTGCCCCACTGAAAAGGTATTGAGCCATGTGGCTAACATAGATAAGAATAATGGGTTAGGGGGCTGGAGAGATGGCTCAGAGGTTAAGAGCATTGCCTGCTCTTCCAAAGGTCCTGAGTTCAATTCCCAGCAACCACATGGTGGCTCACAACCATCTGTAATGAGGTCTGGTGCCCTCTTCTGGCCAGCAGGCATACACACAGACAGAATATTGTATACATAATAAATAAATATTTAAAAAAATAATGGGTTAATATAAGTTACAAGACTTAATAAGAAGCCTGAGCTAATGGGCCAATCAGTTTCATAACTTATGTAGTCCTTCTGTGTGATTCTTTGGGACCTAACAACTGTGGGAACCAGGCAGGACAGAAACCCCAACAAGCAGGCCCTCATGTTACAACAACCCATAGGCTGAGAAGCACTGCTAGCATCTGATGCAGTAACCATCTTAGCTCTTAGCATATGTGCTGGTTGGTCTTACATCAACTTGACTCAAGCTAGAGTTATACGAAAGGAGGGAACCTCAATTGAGAAAATGCCTCTATAAGTAAGATCCAGGTGTAAGGCATTTTCTTAATGAGTGATTGGTTGATGGGGGAGGGCCCAGCCCATTATGGATGATGTCATCCCCAGGTTGGTGGTCCTGGATTCTATAAGAAAACAGACTGAACAGGTAATGAGGAGCATGCCAGTAAACAGCACCCTTCCTTGACCTCTGCATCAACGTCTGCCTGCAGGTTCCTGCCCTACTTGAGTTCCTGTCCTGATTTCTTTCAATGATGAACAGTGATATGGAAGTGTAAGCCGAATAAACCCTTTCCTCCCAAGTTTATTTTTGGTCATGGTGTTTCATCGCAGCAATAGAAATCCTAGCTACGACAGCATATAAAGCAGTCATTTATAGCAAGACAAGAGTTGATATTAAGTCTGTGTCTTTAGCTAATTCTATTTTATCTAAAAGAGCAAAGCTGAGGCCCTCTTACACTGTGTTCTTACCCTGTTACTACTCTGCTTATTGCCATCTTTCTTTGGACTCATAAAAGTTGTATATCCTAGAGAGGATTCCAGATAGCCAGCAAGCAACTGTCTCACCCATTGCCCTTGTCTAAGAAATGGTCCCATTTTTTTCTTTCTTTCTCCAATCAAGGATTTGAAGGACCACATCCCAATGTCTAGACAGGAACAAGGACCAGTAACTGAGCTACATTGCGATCTAGTGGAAGTGCACCCCACAATAGAGAGATCAACTGTCTCTTGGGGGGTAGCCTGGGGTAAAAACCTACCTATCGGAGCTATTCCACAGAGCATGGTGGCATAAGGCCAATTACATTCTCCTTTGCAAAGGATGAACGTGAGGATCACAAGGGGCCATAAAGGCCACACGGACCCAGAATGAAATAAGACCAAAAAAGAGACTCAAAAAGACAGAAAGGCCTCAGAGTTGTTGAGAAGGCTCAGCTGCCCTTGTGTCTCAAGTTGGGTTTCCTAAAACAAACACCAGAATAAGAACTGCTGTGCAAAGCATTGTTAAGGAACTGCCTCAGAAGGAAGCTGGTGGGAAATGAAGGGAACAGAAGAGAGAGAAAACAAGTACGGTGCCATGCCAGGCCACTCTACCGAAGGCAGGGTAACTGGAACCTGATCTAGCTAGAAAAGTCTAGAGTATAAATTACACACCGGAGATAGTCCAGACTCAAAGTGGGAGCTACTGGGGTTTTTTTTGTTTGTTTGTTTTTTAACTTCCCCACAATTAACCACTTACTTATTGAAGACCTCTCAGCAAGAGACATGACTACATAGATATACGCAACTTTTCCAAGCAGGTGTAGCAGTTTCAGGAGCTGAGAGAGTGAGCAGAACCAGTGATGCAAGTGAAATTTTGAGTAATGCATGCACAGTGTCCTCAGTGCTCTGTCATGGGAGGCTGTCTGTCCCGCAGTGTCCTTAATGCTCTGTCATGGAGGGCCTCTGTGTTTCCCGCAGCCTCCAGGGTGCAGCTGATGGGAGTCTTGTGATCTTTGTCCAGTTTATCCAGTGGCTTTAAGAGCTCTTTCTTGGGCACGAGAAACTCAGGTGATAGTGGATCCACTCTCTATTCATTTCTAAATGGAATAATTCTGGGTTTTTTTGTTTGTTTGTTTTACATATTGGGTATCTATACCTTTGCTGAAGTCCAGTTTTCCACGGCTATGGAAAGACTTGAAACTATTTTGATAGACTATCATCAAAATGAGCATAGTAGTTTCCTATTGTAGTGTAACAAACTTCAGAAAACTTAGGTTCAAACAGCACATTTATCTTCTCAACTTATAGAGACCAGAAGCCCAGGTTCAGCCCACTGTCTTTGCCACAGTCTACCATTTACCAGCAGGCTGGTCTTAAACAGGCAAAGTCTTTCTTATGTCTCTTCTGTTAGGGGCGGGTGTTGTAGCCCAGGAGCCCAGAACTCGGTGTATAACTCAGTCTGGATTCAGATTCTTAGCAGTCCTCCTGCCCAGCCCTAGCCTGGTTTTGGTCAACCGCCTTGGTTTTTGGATCTGTCATGTCAGTGTGCATTTTGACCACACATCTTCACCTATGTCCTGACCCCTGGTTCTACCACGCCTCTCCCCAGCTAATAATCACCTCGCCTCAGCATTTCTACAGCTGTTGCCTCTGGGCCCATACTCTTAACTGTTATGAAATTAATGGCCTGCCTCAGATTTTACATAATTAGTCATAACTATCATATAAAGAAACAGATAAAGTTCACTCAGCTGTATATAACACATCATATTTATTTTACAAGAAAATCTTTCAATTTCTTTCTTTTCTTCTTTTATCCCTCTGTTTCTTTTTTAGTGATGAGCATTTCTTTCTGTGAATGGGAGGCAAGAGCCCTACTACTGAGTTATATGGTGGCGGTGCATTAATTTTAACATTCAGGAGACAGAAGCAGGCATATCTTCAAGTTTGAGGCTAGCCTGGCCTACAGGGCTCATTCCAGGACAGCCAGGGCTACATAGAGATACCCTGTCTTGAAAAGTCAAAAGAAAGAACTAAAGGTTATTTTAAGTCAATTATACCCAACTGCCTTAATACATTTTACATTATTTAAATTTATATTTAGCCCTGTGATAACTTTTTTTAAAAAACATGTAGGATACTGGCCTTGGGAAACTTGGCTGATATTACTAAAAGCCACATTTTGCTAAAAGCTTTTGATTTTATGTGAAAGTTCACATTTTATATGAAATTTAAAGCATCTATTATTAATAGCTCCAATTTATTATCTCTCTTTCCTTAGGTCTTAAAGTGTCACTATATTTTATTTCACTGATAGTAATGGTTAGCAGGAAACATTAGGGAATGAATAACATGTTACTTACCCAGCATTATCAGAAAGAAAGAAAAAAAACAAACAATTAATAATTCATCAGAAAAACAAAGGGAATTTGTGAATGAGGTCATTATTTCAGAGGCTGGCTTATCAGGAACAGAAAATATTCAACACAGATGCTTTAGTTTCCAATCCTGCACCATGACAGACATCATCAATCAATCACCATATTCTTTTGTTGAGACTGAATAGAGCTTCAGAGTTTTTATCAACTCTAGACAATTATTACTGATTTAGATAGAGCTCATCTGGATCACATAACAGAGACCAAACTGAGCCTATTTGGGAAAACAAGGGATTTTTATCCAAATGTAAAAGAGTGACTCAAAGAAGTCAAGTTCAGGAATGTAGTTAGGCTTCTGGAAGCAGGAATCACAAGGCCACTGCCTGGCCTCTGCTCTGCATTTGTTTGCCTGTTTCTTCTGCTTTTGCCTCTGCGGCTTGGCTTTCTCTGCATCTCCAGCATGCTTGATATCAGATAGCTACCCTTAGTACCCACGCTCATTCATCCCCATCACCTGGACCTCCTTGATGTAGGACGACCCAGCCCACTGTGGGCATTTAGGCACGTGAGCTTGGACTATGTAAAAAGGAACTTGTATCTCAATTTCAGTACCAAATTTCCAAAGAAGAACCTCTGTCTGACTATGCTTGGGTCAGGGGATCATTCCTGTTCCAAACATGACTGCCTACATTTACCCTGTGGGCTAGAGAGCAGGCTTCAGAGACGGTGTGGATGGCTACCAGGGAGAACTGACAGGCGAGATGCTTAATAGTATTATCAGATCATCTGTAGGCAGTCGCACTAGAGAGGGTCGTCAGTGCAGACCAAAAGAACTTCTGTAACAATGTATGCTTTTATATGTGTGTATATAT
>NW_026067910.1:19904185-19978222 GCF_014885135.2 Alexandromys fortis
TATATATACATATATTCACTGACACAGCCGCACTCAGTATAGGTGAGCGCTGGAGAACTTGAAATAGATCTGAGGAAATTTTAATCTTGTGTATTTAAAATTAATTTAATAGCTATATACAACAAAATGGCAGCCATATTAGCTAGCATAAATCTGGGCCTTTCCGGCTTAAAGATAAGAAAACTCAGCTCCCAAACTATGTAACTGCTCAACTACAGAGCAACCAAAGTCTCTCTCCCTCTCCCTCATGCATCATAGTAAGTAGAACTGAAGATGCCTACAGGACTGATCTTCTCACATAATTCTAATTCCCCTATTAGATTTTTTAATTAATTTGTTAAATTAATTTTATTTTAATTTTCTTATTTTGTCATTTTTATTTTATGGATTTTTTTTGAATTTTATTTTGTAGTCAAAGCGGTGCCGTTAATGACAGATTCTTTCTGAAAAATTAAAGGTGAAGTACAATCAAGGACAGACATGTTGACCTGGGGCTTTCACACAAATGTGTACGTACATGCACATGCGCCCACACACATGCACTAACAAGTACACATCAACATACATACACACGCAGGTTTTTTGTTGTTTTTGTTGTTGTTGTTTTTGCTTTCTCTTAAGGAAATGTCCCTGTCTTGCCATTCTTTGATGTAAAGTCTTCTAATGGGTAATGCATACAGACTCTCTTGTATTGGGGAGAAAAACTGACTGGGGAACTATGCAGCTTCACTTAATGGCACAAGGCTATAGTGGGCACCTCACTTGTCACTCTGGTTAGACCAGTGATGCCCTTGAAATGCTACCTAGTGAGGCTTCCAAGCCTTCTTCAGAATTAAGTCTCTGCAGCTGGGGGTCCTTGCCACAGCTTTTGACAGAAGCCCTGCTCCCTTCACAGTAATGAATCAAGGGGAGACAATGGGCACAATTTCACCCACACTACTGAACCATTAAGCCAGGAGGTTAGGCAGGCGTTCACTACTAAACAAGGCGCAAAGGGTTTGGCACAAAATTTGCCACAGCATTCAGGTTTTCTCTCTATTTTCATAATGAATGGTGAAAGCCTCAGAAAGTCAGCTGCTCCATCAATAGTTTGCCACCATGCTTAACTTTCATTGTGCCATTCTGGACAGATCAATGCAGTAATATGTAGGGTACTGAATCCAGGGAGGATTATACACAAAATATCTTAAGAAAGGAAATTCTTCAACGCAATGCCCATCAAAATCCCAGCAAAATCCTTCAAAGACCTCAAAAGAACAGTAATCAACTTCATATGGAAAAGCAAAAAACCCAGGATAACCAAATCAATCCTGTACAATAAAAGAACTTCTGGAGTCATCACAATCCCTGACTTCAAACTCTACTACACAGCTACAGTACTGAAAACAGGCTGGTATTGGCATAAGAACAGAAAGGAGGACCAATGGAACCAAATAAAAGACCCAGATATCAACCCACACATCTTTGAATACCTGATCATTGATAAAGAAGCAAAAATATCAAATATTAAAAAGAAAGCATATTTAACAAGTGGTGCTGGCATAACTGGATATCAACATGTAGAAGAGTGAAATTAGATCCATATCTATCACCATCCACAAAACTCAAGTCCAAATGGATCAAAGACTTCAACATAAAGCCAGCCACACTGAACCTTATAGAAGAGAAAGTGGAAAGTACACTTGAATGCATTGGCACAGGAGACCACTTCCTAAATATGACCCCAGCAGCACAGACACTGAGAGAAACAATTAATAAATGGGACCTCCTGAAACTGAAAAGCTTCTGTAAAGCAAAGGGTGTGGTCAACAAGACAAAACGACAGCCTACAAAATGGGAAAAGATCTCACTAACCCCACATCAGACAGAGGTCTGATCTCCAAAGTATACAAATAACTCAAGAAATTGGACACCAAAAGAACAAATAATCCAATAAAAAAAATGGAGTACAGACCTAAACAGATTAGTCTCAACAGAGGAATCTAAAATGGCTGAAAGACACTTAAGAAAATGTTCAACATCCTTAATCATCAGAGAAATGCAAATCAAAACAACTCTGAGATTCCATCTTACACCTATAAGAATGGCCAAGATCAAAAATACTGATGACAACTTAGGCTGGAGAGGTTGTGGGGGAAAGGGAGCACTTCTGCATTGCTGGCAGGAATGCAAGCTGGTACACCTTCTTTGGATGTCAGTGTGGCAATTTCTCAGAAAATTAGGAAACAACCTTCCTCAAGACCCAGTAATACCACTTTTGGGTATATATCCAAAGGATGCTTAATCGTGCCACAAGGACATGTGCTCAACTATGTTCATAGCAGCTTTGTTTGTCATAGACAGAACCTAGAAACAACCTAAATGCCCCTCGACCAAAGAATGGATAAGGAAAATGTGGTACAATTACACAATGGAGTACTACACAGCAGAAAAAAATAACGACATCTTGAATTTTGCTGGAAAATGGATGGAGCTAGAAAACATTATTTTGAGTGAGGTAACCCAGACACAGAAAGACATTTATCACATGCACTCACTCATAGGTGGTTTTTAAACATGAAGCAAAGAAAGTGAGCCTACAAACCACAACCCCAGAGAACTTAGACAACAAGGTGGACACTAAGAGAGACTTACATAGATATAATCTACATGGGAAGTAGAAAGTAGAAAAACAAAATCTCCTGAGTAAATTGGGAGCTAGGGACCTTGGAGGAGGACTGAAGGGGGAGGGGAGAGGCAGGGAGGAAAGCAGAGAAAAATGTAGAGCTCAATAAATATTAATAGAAAATGTATATATAAGAAAAGAAGCTAAAAAAAAGAAAGAAAGAAAATTCAAGAAGATAACAGACTATTAAGATCAGTTTCCTGAACTGCTTCTCCTGAGTATGTTCTGGAGTCATAGAATAGGGAATGATTTTAGGATCATTTTGAAAATATTAAAAAAAATCAGAGTGCAATTTAAAAACACTAAAAATTAGTAATAAGTATACTTCAGTTATTTTCCAGACTTGCAGTAATTATATCTACCCTCGACATATTTGAGATAGTAAAAGGACTCAGGGAGTGGCAGTTGTCACAAACCTGTGCAACTCATTTGTACCCAAACAAAACAAGACACTCTGAGGATCCCTAAACTAGGTCTCCTGCTGTGGGCAGGGCACACACGCTGAGAATGTGTGAGGAGATAATCCAGGTCCTGCTACCGAAATCTGAGCCACTAAAAGCCAATGAGCGGCATTACTTGCTGCCCAACATCTCTAGCGAGAATCTAGACAGATTTCCAGCTAAGATGCTGGGCGTTTGGGCATTACGAGGATAGCTTTAATTGTCTGGGAAAGGTATTTCTGCAATGGTACAGCTGCCAAGCAGGTGTTCCTGAGTTTCGGAAGGGCTTGAGGATTTGTTCCAGGAAAACACTGCTTTTGCCTATACAGCGCTTTAGAAAATAACTTTGCTAAACAGGGGCGTCCTTCCATTTATTTATAGTCAAGTTTTGATTATCCACCGGGCAGGTTTCTGGCTCCGTTTTTCAGCCCTCTGTTTGCTTTTCTCACCTCCCACCAACACACACTTGCTGCAGCTTGTGAGCATCTTAGAATTTCCCCTGAGTCACAGCTCTTCTTCCCTGCTTCAGCCCAGCACCTCCTCCCTACCCCAACACCAAAGGCAGCTAAAAAGCAAAACAACACTTATCTACCATCTTCTCCAGGTCCCCCCCCCCACACACACACACAAGAATGGTACAAGGTCACCAGAGACAACTCAGCTGTGGAGTGAGGCTGCAGAGTACAAGACAGCCCTGGAGCTCAGGTGCCCCTGAAGCCAGAAGGTTAGGAAGGGCTCACTAGCTGGGGCAAGCCTGGGCTATTCAATAGCTCCCTTTCTCCTTTCACAGTGTGGGCTGAAGTGTCATGTGTTTTTAAGACATGTGACACACCCTCCAGTACTCAAATTCCAGATGCTCTCTCACACACACACACACACACACAAAAACATTCCTCAGCTTCATCTGAATTCTTTCTGACTTCAAAGTACTTTGAACCTCAATGATAGTGGCCCTGGCCCTTGTTTGTGCTGAAAGATTTTCTTCTTGGCCTCCCAATTCCCCCAGGCAAAGCCTGGTAGTGGATGGCAACTGTGGCATACTCAGGCCCAGGTATCTGCTTCAGAGATTCCAGTTTTACCTGGTCTAAGGTGAAGCCTGGGCCTTGAGATTTTCCATAATCCCCTAAGCGGTTATTTAGTCCAGTCAAAATTGAGAAGCACTGACTTGGAGCCTCATGGGTTAAAGTGGTTTTATATGTGGCTCTTCTAGTGTATACTATGGCACCGCTGAGGTGGAATAAATGTTTAAGAAGGCAGGGGAAAGATGTGCGTGCGCACATTAAGGCCAAATCAAGACCTATTGTGTATTGCCAAGATCATCATTTCATTTACTCCTTGACTTTAACATTTCTTGAGGGTGGCTACTAGGGTGGGTGTGTACCAAGATGCACAATGAAAATCCGGCCTTTAGACCTAACCATCCCCTAGAAAAGTCCCTCTATCCCTCTATCCTACCCAAAATACATTCTGTATATCCCTGTTGGCAAGCTCCATCCAGGCTGGCTCCTCCCATCCCAGACCTTGCACCTGAGAAAGCTGGCCATTGGAGGCTCCAATTCTGGAGGTCATTTAAAGCCCCCTCCTCCTGGCTTCCCCTCGTGGTTTCTCTTCTTCCCTGGGACCATCTGGTGTTGACTTAGGTTTCTGTCCTGCCCAGTTCCCACAGTCTTTAAGTCCCAAAGAAACACACAGAGGTCTACATTAATTATAAACTGGTTGGCATAGTATCTCAGGCTTCTTACTAACTCTTATAACTTATACTAGCCCATACTTCTTGTCTGTGTTAGTCATGTGTCTCGGTACCTTTTTCAGCGAGGCAGTCACATCTTATATCCTCTGTATTTGGGTCACCACTGCAGAATGAAACTTCCCTCTTCCCAGAATTTTCGTTGCTCTGCCTCTACTTCCTGCCTGGTCACTCCACCTACACTTCCTACTTGGCTATTGGCCAATCCGTGTTTATTAAACAAGTACAAGAAACAAATCTTTACAGGATAAAACCATTGTCCCACAGTAACCTGGGGATGCTTTGCTCAGATTAAACCTGGATTTATTAATTTGGCCTGATCTGATGTGTTGCCTTGGTGGAGAGACTTAATACCGGGGTACAGAAGGTGCTGTAGGAAGTCTTACAGCTTGTGGTTACCCGTCTATTGGTGCTTGGCCTCTTATAATATATGTGCTGGTGCAGAGCTTGTGTCTGCCCCTTCTTCCTGGCTGCTCTTTCAGATTGCTGGGTTCGATCTCTGTTCTCCATTCAAGCAGAGAATTCTGATTTGTGAGTTTACCCCTAAATAAATAACCATCTATTTCTCAATTCTGAACTAGCGCAGGATTTCTTTTAAGCGTCCATTCCACAAGAAACCTTTCGTCCCCAACTCCCCTTTGTGCACGAGCAACTCTAGTCCTTCTCCAAGTCTCAAGCTCCCTCCACGCCCGTATGTTTATGTGCGTTTGTGTGTATATACATGTGCATATGTGGCTGCTTATGATTTGTGTGCATGAGGTAAGGAGGCCAGAGGTTGACATCCAATGTCTTCCTCAACACCGTCCACCTAATTTTTTTTTCAACAGGTGTGTTGTTGAACCCAGAGCCTGACAGTTCAGCTGGACGGACCAGAAACTCCTCTGCCTCTGTCTCCAGAGCGCTAGACTTGCTGGTAAGTGCTGCCACACCTGGCTTTCACACCTGGCTGTTGGAGCTAGAACTCGGGTCCTCATGCTTGGTGAGGCAGGCACTTTACTGACTGAACTCTCTTCCCAGCCCCTGTATATGATTTGATCCAACACATATAATCTTGATGCCTGTAGTTCCTAGGTGCTCTATAGAGTACAACTGATTGAATTATGACAGTTATCTCTGCTTTTTTTTTTTACTGCAGAGTTATAAATATATATGCCACTGGCATATTTGAGGAGGCATGTGGGAGGACATGCCGAGCTGCGGGCCTCTCTAGAACAGAAGCTTAGCTCCTCACAGGCAGAGCTTCCCCAATAACCTCCCCAGACCCTCGCCCCCGGGTCTCTTGTATAGAAGGGATTTACTCTACAGAGTAAATCAAAAATCAGCATCCTAACAGTCGATTCTTCCTTCTGGCTTCCAAACGTATCAGAACCAGCTTTGTTTTTCCCAAGGGGAAACTGGTCCTGCAGTCTCTAAGAAACTAGAATAGAGTTAAATGGGTGTACTATGGCAGCCAGCAGCAGAGAGAGGAGATGGCTGAGCCTGGAAACACCAGCTGTGCAAACAAGTTTGTTAATTCTAGGATGTGCCCTGCCGGGGTGCAGGTACAACCGATCCAGCAGACCAATGAATCTGCCCTGCTGGGATTTGGAGGAGGAGTCAATGGAGACGGTTTCTTGAGGAGTTCTAACTTTTTACTGAGCACAGTAACATCGTTAAACATCACCGATCAGTCAGTACAGTTTAGCCTGGGACTGCATTGCTTTCAAAAGACTGTACTTTGTGAGCAAGAACAGGCATGTGTATAACAGATAAGTATTATGCGGTGTATGTTTTTAAAAATAAATAAGTAGCTACTTTGATAACAAATATGTTTATTTGCAATGAAAATTGTAATTACGGGTGTTGCACAGCAGATAGAAAGCACCGCCAGTTGTCTGAACTTTTTCATGTTGTTTGGGGTTTTTTTGTTTGTTTGTTTGTTTGTTTGTTTGTTTGTTTTTACTTCCCTTGCTAGTTGCGGCCTGATTTGGGAGGATGGTGGGTGGGTATCAATTTCCCCCTGTATCATCCAAGTGGGAATGGCCATATCCTATCCCCGGGTTCAAGAATGAACCTGCAAGGGCCTGAGGCAACGCCGGTGGCCTGCTTCCTGGCTGGGGTGGGTGTTCTCAAATGCCTGCTGCCAGTGTGGCATCATCATCTTCCTCTCCAAGTCCAGGAACCATCACCATCCTTCTCCTTCTCCAGGTCAGTGATCATGAGAGGAACTGAGGCAAGGTAGAGAAATAGAAAAGCATTGCTCCTCCGGGATGGATAGACAGATGAGAGGTTCCCAGCAGCTATTTCGTGGGAGAGATTTGAGGAAATTACACCTAAGTATTTCTGCTTGGAGTCTGTTGAGGTAGCGTGTCTTCACTACTCCCCACACCCTGTTCTCCCAGCAGCCACGGATGCCCCTGATTCTATGTTAAACCCTTTATACCCAGAACGAACAGGGTGTCTTGAGAGTGTTCTGGCCTTGATGTTACAGCATTGGAGGGGTACAGTTCTGATCAATAAGAGGAGAAAAGTTGTGTGCTGGAGGGTGTCTTCTTAGTCCTCAGAAGCCTCTAGAAAAGCCATCTCCTGTCTGCATTTGATGCCTGAGACAGCTGTCATGATTTCCTTCCAGCCTGAAATAGAGCCAGTATGCAAATGGGGGCAAAGCCAGGAAAAATGCCAGGAAGAAGAGCCAGAGTCCTGAGGTGCCTGCACCCAGTGGCTTCCTAATTGGTACAGACTCATGTCTCAAGGAGGGAAGGTTTGAGACAGTCTGCCGTTGGCAACCAAAGTTCCCAGTGAACCATCATATAGCAACGCACACCTGTGCTGATTCTCCAGGCAAATGAGTACCCAGAAAATCTCAACTACAGCCCATAACAGTGATATAACTATATGAATTATTGCTTTGTACTGTGGATATGTCTATAATATTACGTGTAACTTTGTCATTTTTGAACCCTAGTTATACGTTAAAATACACTCGTATTGCTAAAGCATCGCTATGGTCCTGCTATTTTGAATTTCTTCTTGTCTTGCCAACAATCAGGCCGCTTTCATCTTGCATGGTAGTACATAATCATAAAAATGGCAAGGCAAACTGAACAAGGGCCAAGCAATCTTAGTAATCAAGAGGTGGTACACACCTGCAACCCCAGTACTCAGGATTGCTAAAACAGGAGGAGTATAAACTCAAGACTAACCTGGGCTACATCCCGAGACTCTGGGGGAAAGAAAGAAAAAAAAATTACTCCTTCCTGAAGCAGGATCCTAATTAGTTTTAACAATAAAAACCCAGAGTCACATATTAAGATGAAAGCTAAAAGATCAGAGAAGCAGAGCAGTCAGCCACTTCTTACCTCTTTAAGTCTCAGACCAGATGGGGGCTCCTGTCTCCACGAACCCTCAGACTGAATGAGCCCGAGATCCTGTTTCCACCCACCTTATATTCCTGTCTCCACCTCCCTCGTGTGGGATTAAAGGTGTGAGCCTCCAACACCTGCCTTTGTTTCTCTTTAGACTGAGACTGGTTCAATCTGCACAGCCCAGAATGGCCTTGAACTCCTGATCTTCCTCCTCCCAGAGCTGGGATTAAAGGTGTGCACCACCACTGTCTGGCCTCTATGGATTAACCAGTGGCTAGCTCCATCCTCTGACCTCCAGGCAAACTTTACTTGTCAGAACACAAACAAAATATCACACAACTTCCAAAAATACTTAGTAAAATATCAAAACTCTCTTTTTACATTATGAATGCCCAGGAATTTTTTTAAGCAAGACTGTTTTTTTTTTTAAATGGGTTAGACTGAGAATATTAGAAGCACTGATAAAATCTTATTTCTTTGTAAAAATCTTATCAAGAGCACTTTATTCAATGCCCACCCTCTGAGCACCTTTTTGTGTCTTGACACGGTGTCATACTTTTTTCCAAGTTTGGATTCACTCCCAACATTGTATCCTTTGTGATTCTGCCCATCCAGACAATGTGAGATAGTCCCCAATGGACAACGGTGAGGATCAGAATGGACATTTTGGGGGGGGGCTATTATTCTGCTTACTGTAACTGCTTAAACAGAGGACAGATAGCTGAACACATCTGCTTGTCCTTCCTTCTTCTGTCCTGGTCCAAATGTGTTTGAGAAATCACCTTAGTTCATAAAGTAACCTAACAACACAGTAAAAGTGGTCAAACAACCGATGAGACTTGTATTCTCAACAGCCTTGGAGTCATCATCCAGTTCAGGCTTACCTTTCTTTGGATATCTTTTTAATTTTTAAGTTAAATTAGCATCAGGGCACATGGATGGAGTCAGAGCACAGCTTTCGGGAGTCAGTTCTCTTCCATCAGAGTTGAGAAGGGTGTCTCTGTGCCAGTGCCTTGCTGTGTGCTCCTGTCTAACTGGTCTGCTTCTGGGACTTCTCTGTCTCCCATCTCTCTGCAGGAGGGTTGAGGTAATAGAGGCATGCCACTGCATCCTGCTTCTTATGTAGGTTCCAGGACAAAGTCCAGGTCACTAGGCTTGTAGGTCAAGAGATTTTTAACTGATGAGCAATTCTCCCAGACCCTGGAGCTCTTTTTACAAGAATAAAAAAAAATCTCATTCAGCCACGATTTGTGGGACATCTTTTATGAATTATGATCAAAATAATCAAGGCATATGAGCCATCATTACTATCTTATACAAAAACATCCTGGTGACCTTTATATCACATA
The DNA here is from genome assembly GCF_014885135.2 of Alexandromys fortis. Lineage (NCBI taxonomy): Eukaryota > Metazoa > Chordata > Mammalia > Rodentia > Cricetidae > Alexandromys > Alexandromys fortis. The sequence continues at coordinate 19,913,731 of NW_026067910.1, forward strand.
TGAAGAAAATGTTTATAGAAACTTCTGATCTTGTTTCTGGGAAAGTAAGAAAATACACAATGTGAATTCTCTCATCCTAATGAGTCCTGACTTTCTAAAATGCATTTTCTTTCAGAGGTCTCCATTATGTACCACAAACCTGGATTAATAGTTGATCCTATTTTCCCCTTCGGAGAAAAATAAGAGAGGGGAGTGATGTGGTTTTTCCTAAGGCTGCACATTAAGAAAGTTGGTTTCGTTAGGTCACTATCATATAGGCCAGCAAAACAATATGGTTTCACGGGTCAAATAACAGTAGCTTCCTAGAGCCTCCTGTTAGAAAGGACTTCAGGCTATGTGGACTCACAAAGAAGAGCTCTGAAATTAAGTGGTGATATTTAGTGTAGCTAAAAGAGCCCGAGAGTAAACATTGTGTACAGGTTGCTTTGGGACTAGAATCTGGCTTTCTGTCATTAGGTCAGAAAACAAGTTTGCCAATTTATTAAAGGTACCCAGTCTCTCAGGGATGAATTTGTGCTAACAAAATTCAGAAGGTAATGATTTATAATCACAAAATCTTTGGGCTGGAAAGATGTCTCAGCAGTTAAGAGCACTTGCGGTTCTTCCAAAGGAGCTGAATTTGATTCCCAAGATCCATGTTGGGTGGCTCATAGCCAACTGTGTTTCCACCTCCAGGGGATCTGATGCCATTATCTGGCCTCTGTGAGCATCTGCACACTCATGGCATACACTCACATAAACACAAAGAACATCAATAAAAAATAAAAATCTTAAAAATAAATAAACCAAAAAGCCAGCTTTGGGAGATAGCGCAGTTGTAAAGCATTTGTCATTCAAGCATGAGGACCCGAGTTTGATGCCCAGAACCCACATGAACAAGCCAGACGTGGGTGCTAAAGTGATGGCTCAGTACTTATGGGCACTTGTTGCTCTCACATAAACCTAAATTTGGTTCCCAATACCCATATCCCAAAGTTCACAACTAACTCTATCTCAAGCTCCATGGGAATTTGATGTGCTCTTTTGGCTTTCCTAGGCACTTGCACGCATGTGCACATGTATACACACACGTACAAATAAAAATAAGGTGAATCTTAAAAGTAAGGCCAGATGTGATTGTGTAACTTTGTAATCCCAGCACTAGAGAGGGAGAGACAGGCAGATCGCAGGGTTCATGGGGGGCATGCATGTGTGCAAACACACACTCACAAGCTAAAAATACACATCAACCAGAAAACCAGTACAGTGACCTAAGTTACAAACAAACATAACTGTGGACTTGTTAACATGTGTTGTCCTATGTGGTACGATGAAAAACTGCAGTCTTTGGAATCAGGCAGCTCTCCTTTTGCAGTCGACTAGGGACATTTGCTTGGTCTGTAATCAGAGGGGAAAAATGTCTTGATCCAATAACTGTCTGAAATCATCAAGGTGGGGAGTGGGAGAGGTCCTCTTGGCCCAGATTTTCATGTTTTCTAGATTCTACCCACCAACCACTCCTCCCAGTAGAAAAGTCTCTTTTCCTAGAACTGAAAGGCTGGTGGATGGGGACACAGATATAAAAGATGTTTGCTGGGTGTTTTTTATGGCTTTTATTATTAAGCTGTCTTCTCAGTACAAACTAAATGATTTAGGAATAAGAAATAGTGGTTTGTGTTTCTAAATGCCTATGGCCTTGTTAAGAACTGGAAGAGAACCAAGCTATGGGGTATGGCTTTAATCCCAGCACTCAGGAGGCAGAGGCAGGCAATCTCTTCAGTTTGAGGCCAGCCTGGTCTACAGAATGAGTTCCGGGACAGCCAGGGCTACACAAAGAAACCGTGTCTCAAAATACCAAAACAAAACAAACAAAAAACCCTAGAAGACATGATCAATGCTTTCCCCTGTCCACTCTCATTTTATATATGTTTTATAGACCAGTATTTACAGAAATAAAACACAAGTCACAACTGTGAATTATATAGGTTAGAACTTTCTAGTAGCCAAATGAAAAACAGGGCAAAATTTCATCATCTAGTTCTATCTCTCATTATATAAACTGCCCTGTATATCCTCATTCTCAGAGGTAACCTTTATACTGAGCCCGTGGCACCAGGTCTCCCTGGCTAAGGACTGCTGTCTCCAAAAGAACGCTGGAGGCTTGGTCCTCACAAGCCTTAGACCTCTCTAGTCTGCCCTTACTCCTGGGTGGCAGAGAGCGGCTGCCCAGCCTGATATCTGTAGTTCTATTTGTGGTCCACAGCTACTGCTCTCTTATGTCCTCACCCAAGCCTTTTATTTCCACGTTATATTCCTTCGAAAGCTTCCCCTGCAATCAGCAAAAAATTTAAATGCTGTGGGACAATGGTCTGCACCCTGTCACTTGTATTTTAAATAAATGCTGATTGGCCAGTAGCCAGGCAGGAAGTAGAGGTGTGGCAATGAAAATTCAGGAAAGAGGGAAGATTCTGTCTGCAGTCATAAGGGAGACAGACACAGAGCCAGCAAGTTGTGACTGCCTCGCCGAAAAAGGTATCAAGCCACGTGGCTAACACAGACAAGAATTAAGAGCTGATATAAGTTATAAACGTTAATAAGAAGCCTGAGATACTAGGCCAATCAGTTTATAATTAATACAGACCTCTGTGTGTTTATTTGGGACTAAAGTATGTGGGAGTGATGTGGGAGTCCCCTCTGTGTGCTGTAATTACCATTAATGAGTAAAGAAATTGCCTTGGCCTGTTGGTAGGACAGAATTTAGGTAGGTGGGGCAGATGGAACTGAATGCTGGGAGGAAGAAGGGCGGAGTCAGAGAAGCCATGGATCCTCCACCTGAAACGGTTGCTGGTTAGAATCTTGCCGGTAAGCCACAGTCACATGGCGATACACAGATTAATAGAAATGGGTTAAATTAAGATTTAAGAGTTAGTCAATAAGAAGTTAGTGCTAATGGGCCAAGTAATGATTTAATTAATACAATTTCTGTGTGGATATTTCAATTCTAGGTGGCCAGGACAAACAAGCAGGCCCCTCTTCCTACATGGAACCTGGTGGGACAGAAACCTCAGTCAACATTTAAACACGGACAAAAGAGAAGACTTCTTTGGGGGAGATATTTTTAAGCTGTACTCTCAGAACCCTCACTGCTTTCCTCTAAACCAGTGGTTCATCATCAACAGAGGGATTATTAAAACACAAGTCACTGGGCCACCTCCAGACTTTCAGAGTCAATAGATCTGGGGTGCAACTTAAGCATTTGCATTAACCCTTCCCAGGCCATAGTGCAGCTGCTTACCCAGGGGAGGGGTCACACCTGGAGATCCACTGGAGCACCTGATGGGGAAAAGAGGGCAACAGAAGTCAACTGGAAGGCATCTGGTTACACCTTTGCTCTCAGATAAGCCTAACCCACTTCTGACATTGCTTTTTCTCCAGAGGGGGCATTTCCACTTCTTTCTCATTCTCTTCTAGCTTGCTTCATATCTCACTTGTAATATCTACCCCCAAATACTTCTTAAGGTTGCCATCAATCTCTATGGGGCTCAAACTTAATGGCCGAGTCTCACTTTCTTTTTGCGGTGCTGGGAATTGAGCCCAGGTCCTTGCCCATGCTCAGCAAGCCCTCTACCATGAGCTGCATGCAGTCTCTGCTCACTTTTCCTTTTTCTTTCCATGGGAGCAGTACTCATCTAGAGGACATTCATTTTTTTCTTTCCTTCATTTTTATTTTCACACACACATGCACAACCCCTTTTTTAAAGATAAGTTCTCTCTTGCTATAGTCCAGAAGATCTTTCTGGATCAGCCTTTGTGCTGCTGAGATTACAAGCTTGCCCTATCATGCCTAGGTTGTTCCTTCTTTCTCAAAATATGCTCTTTTAAGTTTTTGGGTTCTCTTGTTCCACATATTTCCTTTGTTGGCTCTTCTCACTCTATTGCGAACATATTCCACCTACCTTCTTCTATTGCAATAATACTTTATGTTATGTAAGTTGATTTTGAAGTATTAAATTCATCTTTCATTCCTTCAATACATCCTACTTGATTATATCACCTAGTTGCTTTGTGCTGCTGATTTCAGTTTGATATTTTGTGGAATCTCTTTGTCTTTCCTCACGAGAAATATTGGTGTATAGTCATCTTGTTATACTCTCTGGCTTGGATAGCAAGGTAATCCTAACCTTAGGAAGTAAGATGGGAAACGTTCCATTTTCTGTAAGAGTTTGTAAATGATTATAATTGTTTCTTTTAAAAATAGTTTATAGGATTTACCAATAAAGCCATTTGGTGTTGGCCTTTCTTCATGAGAAGATTTGGAATCATTAATCGATGTCTTTTCTCATGATAAGTTTACTCACATATTTTGTTTCGTGGCCATGTAGTGACTTCCATAAGTCTGTAAATCTCATCGAAGTTGGTTAACTTGTTATCATTAGTCTATTCATGATATCACTTTGCAATACTTTCAAGGTGTGTAAAGTTGACAGCAATACCCCTGGTTTTGTTCCTGACTTTAACAATTATTGCCATTTCTTTGGAGGTTTGTTTTGTGTTTTGTTTGTTTTCTTTTTGGTCTGTCTAGTGAAAGTCATTCCTATTCTGTGTTTACATATTTTTTAAATATTTGGAGTTTCGCTTTATTTATCTTCCGTCTTCCTGCTACAGTATTTACTGCCTCGCTTGCTCCCTTTGCTCTTTGGGTTGAACTTGCACCTGGCCCTCTGTTTTGTATGGCAGAGGTGTAGGACCTTGATTTAAGGCCTTTGCTCTCTTCTGATCCAGGAGTCTCCAGTTTCACATTCCCTTCAGGACTGCTTCAGCTCACCACACGCATGCTGCAGTGTTCAGTTTATGTTCAGCCTAATTAATTCTGCTGTTACCTCTTCCACTCATGGGTTTCTTAGATATGTTTTTAAATGTCCCAATACTGGGTGGTTTTCCAGGCTTTTCTCTCTTACATGCTCTTGTTTAACTCCATTGTAATCAGAGAATGTGCTTTATATAATGTGCTCTTCTTTATCTTATTGAAGTGTATTTGGGGATCTAACATATGGTCTATCCTGGAGGATTTTCTATGTACATTTGAAGTGACGTGTTGAGTCATTGGTGAAATGTTCTATAAATACAGTTAAATTGATGGTGCTGTCAGTCTCCAGTTCCTTAACTGCTTGATCAATTGAGAATGAAGAGCTGAAATCACACCTTTTAAAAAGAAATGTTAAGCTGCTGGTGGTGGCACACACGTTTAATTCTAGCATTCGGCAGGCAGAGGCAGGCGGATCTCTGTGGTCTACAAAACAAGTTCCAGGACAGGTTGGGCTAAATAACTTCTGTTTAACCTTGTCTCAAAACAACCAAATAAATAAATAATTAAAAAAAATATATTTAAAAATCTAAAACATAAGACTAGGAGACACACCTATACAATAAAATACAGTTAAACAAATTAACACATCTATAACCTCCCACAACTATCTTTTTGTGACAAGAGCAACTACAATAGTCATTTAGAGAAAGGTCTGAATACAGTGCATTCTTATGCACTTGGTACATTCAATATCTAGACATACTCATTCTACATATTTGACCCTTTGCATTGACTAACTTCTCCCTTTTTCTCCTCCACCTCAGGTAGGCACTGTTTTATCTATGTCTATGTGTTTGGCTGGGTTTTGTTTTTTGTATGTTTTTTTAGACTCCATATGAAATACTTTTCTGTGTCTGGCTTATTTCTCTTAGCATAAAGTCTTTCAAGTTCATCCATTGCAAACAGTAGAATCACCTTCTTAAACCAAGATAATGATGGTGGTGGGGGTGATGATGTGTGTGTATGTGTGTGCAGGCGTGCATGTGTGTGCACATGCATGTGGAGCTCAGAGAAGTTAATTCTTCTTCAACAATTCTGCATCTTACCTCTTGAGACAGGGTCTCTCGCTGAACCCAGAGCTCACTGATTTGGCTAGGCTGGGATCCTCCTGTTCTGTAATTATGGTCTGCACTGCCTTCTCAGCCTTTTCCCTTTTTAAACTTCAACACTTAGGGGCCTGAATGCAAGTCCTCGCTCTTTCCCAGCAAGCACATTACTAACAGTTCCCCCTCCTCACTCTTCTCGCTCATTAAAATGTTCAGTGATATGTTTTCTCATTTGTGACTTATACAAATTCTTTTTAAATTTATACACTAGCCCTTTATCAGATAGTTTGCCTATTTTCCCAGCCTCTATGGTTTTATTGATTGTTTTCATTACTATGAAGACGCGTCTTAGTTGGGTGCAGTTCTGTTTATTTCTGCTTTGATAGACTGAGTTTTTAACGGGACATCGAGATCATTGCCAGGGCCAGGGCCAAGGCATTGTCTCTTGTTTCCATCTAACAGTTTTCTAGTTCCAGGTCTTTTCTCCATTTTTGGATTGATTTTTATATGTGGTATAAGACAGGGAGCCAATTTCATTAATTTGGAAATACAGTTTCCTCAATATTTAAGAAAGTCACCTGTCACTGTGTCTTTTGGTGCCTCTGTCAATATGTCAATAAGTTGGTCACATATCTTTAAATTTATTCCTGAGTTCTTTACTCTGTTCCACAAGCTTGTAGCTGTCTTTACTTTAGTGCCATACTGTTTTGATTACTATAGATTTATAACTTTAAATCAGCATGTGTGAGGCCTCTGATGATATTTTCCTTGAGAATCCCATTGACTGTTTAAGATTGTTTTGGTTCCATTGAAATTCAGGATTTCAGAAACAATCTCTATGATGTGTAATTGGAATAATGATAAGGATTTTACTGAATCTGTCTATTGTTTGGGGTGGCATGGATGTTTTGGACAATATTAATTTTTATGATCCATGAGCACAGGATATCTTTCCATGTATTTGTGCCTTTAATCTCTTAATTCAACATTGAATAGTTTGCTGTGTACAAGTCTTTCACTCCCTTGGTCAAATTTATTCCAAAGATGACGTATTTAATTAATTATGTTTAGGTGTGTGTGTCTGCATGCGGGTGTGTGCAAGTGAGTGCAGGGTGCAGATATAGGTAATTAGGCACCAACCTGCCAGATACCGGTTCTGGGAACTGAACTTGGGTCCTCTGGAAGAACAGGGAGTGTGCTTAATCTCTGAGTGATCTCTCCTGCCCCCCTAAATACTTTGATGCTATCCTTAGTGCCTCCTTAGGAAATTCCTCCATCATTTATTCGTGTGTGTGTGTGTGTGTGTGTGTGTGTGTGTGTGTGTGAGTAGGGACCAGAATAGAACAAGGCATCAAGTGTCCTCTTCCACCACTCTGTCCCTACTTCTTTTGAGGTATTGTCTGCATGAACATTTGGCTCAAGGTTTTTGGCTGGACTGGAGTCTGAAAACCCATCAAACTTCCTCTCTCCTCTGTCCACCTCCTTGAAGTTGAGGTCTATGTGCGCTTGGGTGCTAGTTTGTTATGTGACTGCTAGGACCCAAACTCCAGTTCTTAGGGAGCACAGCAAGTGCTCTGACTTCTGAACCATCTCTCTAAAACCTTTTTCTTATTCTTGAGGTGAGGATTGAACCGAAGGCATTACACAAGCTGTGCAAATGCTCTGCCTCTGATCCAGCTTCAACCCCTATTTCTATTTTAATTTGCCAGGTTTTGTGGTGGAATATCTGTTTCACTAGGCAAAGAAGTGTTCCATTTGTTTATGCTCCACTTGTTAGACTATGTAAAGATGTGTTGCGTTTGCATTAATTTAATAAAATTAACCTGGGCTCGGAGAAGCGGGCTTAGCAACTGGTTGACCACGAGAAGTAGCAGGGAGGAGCATAGTGTGGTTTTTTTAGTTGGGATGGTGTGGAAGGGAGTGGCTTCTGAGGTTACCAGCTAAGAGAGAAAGTTAGCCAGTTGCTACTCTAATTCTCTTAGCTCCCAGGTTTTCAATTTAGTTAGAGCTGCCTTTAGTTCAGCAGCAGAGCCTTTGTCTGGAGGAACAGAACTCCCCCTAGGCTATGGCCTTGTAGCTGGGCTACTAGTCGTTTAAAGGGCAAGCCACTGTGAAGGTAAAACAGCAAGTTTTCAGTCTATTTTAAAGCTACTTCTTAATCAATGTTTACAGTGGTTATGGCTTCTGAGTGTATTAACTACACAACAAAAATACACAGGAAATTTTCTAGTTTTAAACTTATTCTGTTTGCCATACAATCATTCCGGATATTATATAGTTATTACTGTATATTATCTTTGCTTGTGTTTTCAATCTACTTATGTCATTAGGTATTTATGTCACTGTCTTTACTTTGCGGGTGGGGGGTTGTTTTGTTAAGACAGAGCCTTGTTATGTCGTCCAGGCTTGTCTTGAACACACTATCTTCTTGCTTTGGACTTCTGAGTGCTGGGATTATAGGCATGTGCCACCGTGCACAGTTTAGTTTTTTTTTTTCTCTCTCTCTCGTTTATTTATTTATTTTTTTCCGAGACAAAGTTTCTCTGTAGCTTTGGTGCCTGTCCTTGAACTAGTAGCCTAGTAGACCAGGCTGGCCTCGAATTCAGGGAGATCCGCCTGCCTCTGCCTCCTGAGTGCTGGGATTAAAGGTGTGCGCCATCAATGCCCAGGAGGTGTGTTTCTTATAAGCAACATAAAATAAGGTCTTGCTGTTCCACCAGTCTGAAAGAATATACTTAGTGTGTGTGAAGTCATGGGTTCAGTCTTCAAGACTTAAAACAAAGAGGGCTAAAATAAAATGTAATTGTAAGCACACTAACTGTGGGTTAGTTTGAGTAAATACACTAAATATATTCACTGCCTAAACTACACTATCTAGCCCCTCTTTTTCCATTATAGTAGTTTGTTTTGTCTTTCCTTATTCTAATGAACATAATAATTGAACAATATAAGTGTACATAGAATCTTAATATATTAAAGAAAATTTGCAAGATAAAGATTTCTCATTAAAAATGTGCAAAATATAGAAAACAGATGGCTCATTTCTGTCATCCAACCATAACTCCAGTTAGTATTAGCATACTTTGTTTTTGTTTTTTCAAAATGTTTGTTTTTTTAGTTTACATCATATTGTGTACATAATTATGAAATGTTTATCTTATGCAGTCTTATACAGGTATTGCTCATGTATATCAAACATAGAAGTGTTATTATTATCAGAGGGGTAGCAGTTACGCAAAGACCCCCTCAGAAGAATTCTGAGTAAATGAAATGATTCTGAATAGCCTGCTGTGGATACAGGTGGTCACTGGTCAAAAGTGGGATGTCTGTTGGGTAAAACCTCTGAAACCGTGAGCCCAAAGAAGTCTTCTGCCCTCTATATTGTTCTCTCAAGGAATTGCCACAGCAGTTGAAAGTCTAACACAGCTAAGTCTAGTAACTTAATGGTGTGAGACCCTTGTGTTAGTTTGTGCATTGCTTTTGGATATTGTCTTTGCTATCTTCCTTAAACAATTTCATAAAATTTTGCTTTATGTAGTTAAATACACACAAGTTCACAACCATGTACCTTTAAAAAAAAAAACAGAAACCAAAGACTTTTAAAAATCTTGTGTGTGTGTGTCTGTCTGTCTGTCGAGTGTGGGTATGTGCATGTAAGTGCAGTTGCCTGTTGAGGCCAGAGGCATCAGATCCCCCTAGAGCTGGAATTAAAGGCAGTTGTGAGTTGCTCAACATGGGTGTTAAGGATTGAACTTGGGTTCTCTGCAAAAAGTGCTCTTAACTACTTAAGCGTATCTCCTTGACTATTTAAATTAACTGTGCCTTTTACTAGGATAACATATGACCTATTTATTCTTACCAATGCTTGTCTTAAATTTTGATACATATATCTGCTACTGATATCTAGATGAGCAACCTTTTGTTTGGTATTTTCTAGGTATATAATTCTTTTTCCTTTCCTAAACTTTTTTGACCGTGTGTTTTAGGCATATATCTTATGATTGACTCATAGCAATTATTTTTTAAATTGAGCCTGAAAATGGATGTATATGATGTCACATTTTATAGACAGGTGTAACCTATTAACTTTTATTATGACTAATTATATCCTTGGACTTCTTTCCATCATCTTGAGCTAAATATTTGTCATATGTTAATTTGCCTGACCCACCATGTTTTCCTGTCTCTATTTTTTTTTTCACTCTCTCTTTTTTATTTACTAAGTTTTCTTTAGGCCATGTTTGTCCTTTTTAGGTTTGGAAGTTAAACTTTTTATTTTCCTCATTTTGGTGAGTATCTCCCAATGTAGTCAGAGTTTTCCTGTCCCAACTGCCTGTTCTTCCCAAATGACTTGGAAATTGAATATGAATTATAAATGCTCAGCTGATAGGTCAGGCTTGCTATGAGCTAACTCTTACATTTAAATCAGCCCATATTTCTTATCTATGCTTTGCCATGTGGCTCATGGCTTGTTACCTCGTTTTCTACACATCCTGTTTCCTCGGCAGTTGGCTGGCGTCTCTCTGACTCTGCCCTTCTTCTTCCCATCATTCTCCTAGTTTGAGTCCTGTCTATAATTCCTGCCTGGCTAACAACCAATCAGTTTTTTATTAAACCAATCCGAGTAACAGATTTTCAGTGTACAAGAGGATTATTCCACCGCATTCTGATGTTCCACATGTTAGTAACAGTTTATTATATTGAAGGCATATAATTTAGTTATTGTCATATAATTTAAATAGGCCTATTGTAGGATAGTTTCTGGATATAAATTCCCACCTCCTTAGAGAAGAATTCAGACCTCTCAACTTGGTTCAAGTGAGTGGAAGGCATGCACAAGCTAGCCTGGGTCCTCAAGGCCTGGGCTTGTGAGAAGATATCCACAGACCATTCTGGGTTCCTCAAGGTCTGAGATGGCAGAAGACATCCACAGGCCTGCCTGATGCCACTCAGCTCAGGTGGGTAGAAGGTACTCATAGGCCAGCCTGGGTACTCAAAGTCTGGGATGGCTGAAGACATCCCCAGGCTCACCCGGTGCTGGGCAGAAGGGTGCCATTATGATGAGCAAGTGTGTGGTGAAAAAAATGGAAAAGAAGTAGAATGGAAGACGTGAAGGTGGCGGGGAACGGGACGATATGGGTAGCCTATTATGGAATATGTGTATTCTGTGTGAAGATAGATTGTTGTGATTGGTTTAATAAAGAGCTGGGTCAATAACTAGGCAAGAAGAGGTTAGACGGGACTTCTGGGGACAGAGAGGACTCTGGGAGGAAGAAAAGTAAGTCGCCAGTCAGATGCAGAGGAAGCAGCATAGGCAGTACAGAAAGATGAGTTAACAAGCCACATAACAGCGTAGATTAAAATAAATGGGTTAAGTTATAAGAGCTAGTGGGACAAGCCTAAGCTAAGATCAAGATCCATGTTGTTATTTGGGAGATAGCTGGCAGGCAGAGAAAGACTTGTTACAGTAGCCTGTTTGCCATGCAGGGACATGGTGATATCCAGGCTTGGGCTGCTGCTAAGGGCCATAGCTGGGTTCATTGTCCTACCAAAGCCAGGCTCTGTGTTGACATCTGTTATCTATGTTGCCGCCAAAGGCCACAAGGATGCCTGGTGTCTGGGATGCTACCTATGGCCATGCAGGTGTTGGAGGGCCATGCTGCTGCAGGGGCCTTACTATTCCGAGTGGCCTACACTGCCACCCAGTGCCATGGTAATGTCCAGGACCAAGCTGCAACTGAGGGGCATGTCTGGGTCCATGGCCCTCCTTCAACCAGGGTCTGAGTTGATGTCCTTGGCTCCTGTTACCACTGAGGGCCTTGTCAATGCCCAGGGTCTGGCTTGCCTCCTGAAGCCACATGGTTGTCTGAGAACCATGCTGCCATCAGGGTCATACTGATCTGGGTGACCTGAGCTGTCACAGGGGCCGTGGTTGATGTCTGGGCCCAAGCTGTTGCTGAGGGCCATGTCTGGGTCCTGCTGCAGGTGGGGTATGCATTAATGTCTGTGGTCCGTGTTACTACAGGAGGCCATAAGAACCATATATTATGAAATCCAAGGGCCAGGCTGAGTCGGCCCTGCCCCTCGCTGGACACTGCAGCAAGAGAGCTTGCTCCACCCCTCACCATGGGCTTGAGAGACTTGGCCCTGATGGCATGGGCCTAGAGGAGCTGGCTCTACCCCTCACCTGAAGAGAGCAGCTCCAGTAGCCGGTTCTGACCAGTTCAACTACCACTCTGGTCCACATTCAGGGCCTTGGAGTAGCCCACCCTATCATCTACCCCATCTATGACCTACTGGAGCATGTGAAGGGTCTCCATGACTCAGGGTGGCCACTGGATATCTGGGAGGATTTTTGGTGAGGATCCAGTGATGATGGTGTACTAGAACCAGAGACCTTGAACCAGGCCCAAAGCAATGAACATTTACAAATGAAGTTGAAAGAACTGAAGGGTCCACTGCATGACACACACTGACTCCCAATGCCAGTAAGACAAATAAAGAGATGTTGGAGAGGCAGAAAGGATGGAGGAGCAAAGTGTTTTGTTTGGTTGGTTTGGTTTTAATTTTTATTAATTTTTTTTTTTTTGGTGGGGATGCTGTAAGGGTGAATGAAGGGCAGATAGGGAGAGATGGGACATGAGCTGAATTGGGGTGCATGATGTGAATTTCCGAAGAATCAATAATGTTGGGGGAAAAAAAAAGAATTAAGAACTCTTTTTCTGCTTCTCTTGCAGCTAGCAGGTGGCCTACGGCGTAGGCTATGCAAACCAGAAGGACCAGGGGAAACGTGAGAGATGAAGGCACACGAGCTCTGTGCACAGCATGATGATGAAAGCAGAGGAAAATGAAGCAAAGCTGAGCTCCTGGGACCTGATGCTTGATGGAAATAGCAGTCTATCATGTCGGTTCTGATATGTGGGTTATGACGTTTTTTTCCCCTAAAAGACCAACCTTGTTTTTTCGAGCTCTCCCAATGATTCTATACTGTTCTCATTTTCACCCCCCACCCCGGCCTAAAAAGGAGTTTAATGGATATAACAACTTGTCAAAGCCTAAAGTCAGTGAATATTCTCTTTCTGAGTTAAGTCTAGAACATCTTAACTCCAAACTGGCTCCTAGTATAATCTATTGTATTCCAAGGGTTAGTAGTTCAATTGCATCTAGTTTTCAAGTTCTAAAATATCAGAATCTTAAAAAAAAAAAAAATAAATAAAAAACCAAAAAAAAAAAAAAAAAAAAACTACAGCTTTGGATTGACCAAGATATTTACTAATTCATTCATTTATTCTTTCATATCTAACCTCATTTCTTTTTGGGAATTTACCCTCTTTTTTTCTTCTAATACTATGTCCTTCAGGATTTCTTTCTTCCTTCTTTTTAAGATACAGTTTATAGCCTAGCCTAGCCCTGACTCCATAAATAACTGAGGATGATCCACTGAAGATAATTTTCCTGTCTCTACATCCCAAGGGCTGGGGTTTTCGACATGAACACACCCAGTTTGTAAAATACAGGGGATTAAACCTGGAGCCTTGTGCATGACAGGCGAGCACTCTACCAGGCTACATCAACAGTTCTTAGATTTTTTTCCAAGGAGCATCTATGAGTCTGAATTTTAAAATGTGCTTATCTTTTTTCTTGAAAGATAGTTTAAGCCTGGTGGTGGTGGCACACACCTTTAATCCCAGTATTCGGGAAGTAGAGGCAGGTGGATCTCTGAATTTGAGGCTAGCCTGGTCTACAGAGTGAATTCCAAGATAGCCAGGGCTACACAGAAAAGCCCTGTCTCAAAACAAAACAAAACAAATAATTTAGCTTGTTTTCCATTTATGGATTCTCAATACCTGAGAGACCTTTTCCATCTTCGTTGTTGCTGAAATACCTGCTGAAAGTTCCTTTTAGGTCAGCCTGACTCTACTCAGTGTAAGTTAACATTTCCACATTCTGCTTAGTTTTCTCGACTTTCACTACTACCCGCTTCATTTTTAGTTTACTCCTATGGAGACTCAGTTTCTTCCTTTAACTCATGATTTTAAGTCTGAACCACGCAGATGTTATCTTTATGTATATTACCTCTCATTCACATTCTCCTCCCCTCCCGCTGAACTCCCTGGGATAAACACTTGGCACCATCAGGTCCTTGGGCTCCGCATTCACTTTCGCTGCTTTGCAGTCTATTATTTCCATCTTATTGGTAGCTCAGATTCTTCAGAAAAAAATCATTTTTGTGCAATAGGGATTATCTGGCTCAAAAAAAAAAAAACACCTAGAAATTGTCTATTTCCTACCATAAAGGCTGCTTTTCTGGTTGTTAAGGGCATTCCATATCAGGTCCTGCCAGTGGTAAGTTGGGTGACTCTGGGCACAATTAGCTTCTTTAGGTAGCACTATAAAAACGTTAATGAAAATTCCATTAGGTAAAGAATATAAGGAAGGCACTTAGTGAGTGTCTGACATATAGCAGATAAGGAAATAAACTGTCTGTGGTTGCTTAGCTTACAGTAACTTCCCTGGTGGTTGTATCTGTGCAATTTCTTCTGAACACAAGTTCTGATGGAGACTGTCAGCAACTCCCAGACTTGCCAGGAGTGAATGGCTGAAGCATGGACACATGGGCTTAAGCCAACTAGTCAGTCTTTACTTGAGTCTTGTTAGGAGTACTATTTTATGACTGAAAAGTACTTACTGTGTGAGCAGGGTTGCTGGAGGATGTCAATGCTGTACAGCAAAGGAGACCTGAGAAGTGGGGGATGGCTTAGGGGGTAAAATGCCTGCTGCACGCGCACGAGGACCTGGGTTTCGATTCCAGATCTCGCTGGCCAGAGAGTTCAGCCAAAACAGCGGTTCCATGTTCAGTGAGAGTCCTTGTTTGAAAAAATAAGGTGCAAAGCAACTGAGGAAGACATCCTGTTAAGCCTTCACAAGGGTGCACACCAACGCACATTCATACAACACACATGGGCATCATTTTAGTATTTGGCCTCACTGGTTACAATGATGTACTTATCCTGGCCAACTTGGAACTATGTAGATCAGGATGGCCTCAGATTCACAGAGCTCCGTCTGCCTACTCCCTAGTGCTAGGAATAAAGGCATATTCTACCACACCTGGCTGAGCTCTTTACAATGTTAACATATGAAGGAATAATAATATATTTTAATGCTAATAGAACTTGAACATGAATATTTTCAATTTATGCTTAGTTACATAGAAGTTTTATTTCTTTTTTTTTTCCAGAGTCAACATCTGTTACTATCTCAACAGCTATGGAAATAGTGTTGTTAAAATACTAATATTAAATTTGGATGGTCCTTCAGAATTTCCACAGCCTTTCATTATCCTGCTTGACTGTGTGAGATGAGTAAGCTGGGTAAGACTGAGCTTAGTTTTCTTTCTTCTTTCCTTCTTTTTGAATAAAGAGTGGGCAAGAGACACAGGATGTTAAACAGTGTTCAAAGTGGAGAAAGGTGAGCCCACCTAGGACTGAAGCGACCTCTGCAGCATGATCACACCCACAATAATGCAGAGCCTGCATGCTGTAAAACATTTCCATCAGTTACTCTTAGTTAAATTTCATCAGCTCAATCCTAACACACTGAAGGGCACTCCTGGTCCACTCTCAACCATACCCTCAAAGCCACTTTTATGCTCCCCAGAGTCTGTGCTGTGCTGCTAACCAAACTCCTGTTGTGCTTTTAAATTCCAGAACTTTAATGCGGTGAGATTCCTGCGTGTGGCTGTTTGTTTAGTTGTATTAATATCTGGGTCCACCGCTAGTGGTAACCAGGCAAACAGCTAGAGGTGAGTAAAATCTTACGTCCTTGAGCAAGCTAAGGCTTGGGAAGTCGAAATCACAAAGTGGTGTAGGAAGAGCTGTCACAACACCTTTGTCTTAGAGGACTCAGGGGCTTTCCTACCACCAGCTCATTCAACTACAACGCACCGATGAAGAGAGATGAATGACAGAATCCTTATTTCTTCTCCAAAGCTGGAGAAAGAATTGGGTACTGGAGAAAATGCAAAGTAAGGACCATTTGTCTCCCTTGGAAGCCTCTTCCATCAGTTATGGGAATTCCTCCATTTTAAAGTAGAAAATATCATCCATGGCAAAAAATATAATTTTAGAAAAAAGATTCTTTCAACAGATGGTTACATTAAGAGATATCAGAAGTCTCATAGTATTAGTGAGTTCGATCTTGCACTTTGATATTGTCTGTTCTTATGGGGCTAAAGAGTTGCTTTTAAATGTACTGGTATAATAAACCAACAGTCCTGGCACAGATCTGAATTTCTCTAGACTGCCATTAGGCTCAAATCGATTCTCCAAATAAAGTCTGTCCCAAGAGACACAATGATGTAGGGGAAAAGGGAGGTTTTTTTTTTTTTTTTTTTTTTAAGCAAGCCTCACGTTTGTCTTCAAACCATCTGTACCTTTTATTAACCAGGGGCTGGAGCCGCCCAGGCGGACAGATACAGGTGAACAACAATCTTCTCCCACACAAGCCTGGAATGGTAACAGTGTGCAGCTGCCTAAGAAAGAAAAGCCTCTTCTGAGCTGTGGGCTGGCGTGGGTGTGTGTGTCAGGGCGAGGGAGTCGTTCCTCTTCTCCATCCAAGGATGCTATTTATCGGAAATCTTGCACATCTTTTTGCAAAAATTGATTCCTCTCGAGTGGGAGGCAAAGCCCTTTAGATCATAAAGAAAGGGGGAAAAATTACATGCAAGATTGAAAGGGGCGCTTTGGAGAGAAAAGCTTGGCGGTCACAACCTGCTCTAGCTATGAAGACCACGCCCTTCCGTCCCGCGTGCCAGCAGTCCCCCGTGATCACTTCGCCCCCAAAACCGCGGAGACATTTTCATTCTCGCTCCACGTACGCGTCCGGTTCCCCGGTACCCTCGCTACTCTCAGGGAACCAGCACCAGCCCCGTGCCCTCCCCTTGCACCCGCTCCGGCTGTTTCATTCACACCTGGTTGAGCCGAACCTCTGCACGTAACCTCCACGTGCCAACCCGGGCCGTTACTCTAACCCTGGCTTCGGTTCCTCCCCCACCTCCCGCCCCGGCTCCGCCCACCGCGCCCGGGGCGCGCGCCCAGACCCCCCGCCACCAGGCCCGCCCGCTCGGCGCGTCGCCGCTTCCTGTGCCCCGCCCCTCCCTCACCGGGGAGGCGGGGCCTGGACGCGAGCGAGCGCGGCGGCGTAGCCAATAGGCGCTCGGCTTACTCTGGCCTCTCCCCCGCGCGGCCGCCAATCGCGGCGGGCGGTGGTGGTAATATTGTGGAGTGGAGTTTGGATGCCGCCGCTGCCGCGGGCTGGAGCGGCGCGGCGGCGGGGGCTGCCGGGGTATTTCGGGGAGGGGGTGTGAGGCGACGGCGAAGGCAGCGGCTGCGTGTGGAGGCGGTCGAGAGAAAGAGAGAGAAGAGAAAGAAGAAAGAGGGAGGGAGTCCTCGGTGGAGGAGGCGGGACCGGCGGGGCTCTTCACGGCGGCGGGCGGCCGGGGAGGCGGCGCCGCCCCCTGCCCGCGCTCTTCTCAGCGAAGCCGGCCACCTACCTACCCGCCGGCCCCGGGCAGTGGCCGAGCGGCGGCGACCGCCATGGCGTTTCTCAAACTCCGCGACCAGGTAGGTGAGGGACGGCAGAGCGCAATCGCGCCACCGGGAACCCGGAGGAGGGCGGACCAGCGGCGTGGGCCGCCCGAGTACCCGCTCAGCGCGGTGGCTGCGAGGGAAGCGGGTGTCCCGGGCCGGGGACGGCGCGAGGCTGCAGCCTGGGACCGTCCGCCTGTCAGTGCAGCCCGGGCTCTGAGAAACCCACGTGCCGCCGGGGGATCGCGGCCGCCACCACAGGGGCGGGTTCCGCGCTCGCCGCCCTCGCGTCCGGCGCGCTGCCGGGTAGGCGCCTCCTCTTTCCTGCCAGGTGAGGCTCGGGCCTAACAGGTGGCTTTGCTGTGCAAAGCGGCAGCGGTGCTGGTGGCCGTGACCTGGGGTCACGACCTTGCTCTCGGGTTGCTTCGTTGGGTGGTTCCCCGACCAACGCGTTGTCTCGCGGAGAGGTGGTGGCGGAAGAAAGCAGACCTACCTTTCTTGAATGATTCTGCTAGAGACTTGTACCGTGCAAATCCCCGGACTTGTTTTCTCTTGACATTTCTGCACCATCTTGGTTAGTTTTCTTGACTTAGGAAGAGCTTGTCAAAGAACACCTGAAATGCTGCAAAGACTCGTTCTGTGGGCCTGGAAGAATAACTTAGTATCTACCAATGAAATCGCAACTGTGTCTGAATGTTGTTCCCTTTAAAAACGTGAGGTGGATTGTAAAACTTTATAATTTGCTTCAGGAGATGTAGATTCTCCCCAATGTTTATATTTTTTGAAGGAAAAAGGAAATTAACGTGTGAAATTTCGGGATCGTGGGAACCTATTAACGCTGAGTACTTATTTTGCTATTGTTTCCTGAATAGGAGATACTGAACAGATTTGAAGGGAAAGTTACTTTGCATGCATTGGGAAACCATTCCGAAAGTGAGCACAGGCTTACCAAAAACGATAGGGAAAAACTTCATATGTATATGTATTTTCTGCCAGTAAAAGTTTAAGTTCTGAATCCAGCTAATAACATTTTTTATTTAAAAAAATGGTATATTCTCTTTAGACTGATGGCTGGCTTTCTGTATCATTTGGTATCAGCATAGTTTTAACTAATATTAACATTAAGGTGTGATTCTTGGAAAAACTTTAGTTGATAGTTTATATTTCAAATTATGTGAATAACTTTATTGTCCAGCATGTTGCCATTAGCCACATATAGTCTTTAATTAAATTAAAAAAAAAAGAACCAGTTTCTTAGTTGTGCTAGTCACTTTTCAGAAGTGTTCACCAGCCACAAACAGCTCTTGGTTACTGTGTTAAATACAACAAACTCTTTCATTGCACAAAGTTTTGTCAGAAAAAAAAAAACCTGGTAACAACAAGCAGAGTTAAAGCCTACGACATGTAAATCTTATATAGTTAATACCATGAAACAAGATTGAGATTTTCCTCTAATTTTATTATTCTAGTAGCACTTCCTGCCTACATATTTGATTCTAACCCTTCACTTTTGAAAAGATTATCTTGTGATTTGGCCGTTTGTGTGCATTAGGAATCTGGTAGACTTTTTAGAACATCTTAGTTTATAAAAACTATGAAATAAAAACAATGCATTTGCATCTTTGCATTTGAGTATCTAGGAACTACAATAGTGAAGCATTTGTAATACTGATCCAGTTTAATGTGATATCCTTTAATACTTGGTGGTGATATTGATCTTTAAAATGTCACCTGTAAACTTAGAGATGATGGCATTGCTGGCGAAGACTTGCTGTAATACTGACTAATTGTCTCATCTAGTTCTTTTGAAAGACTTTACCAACTGAGTTTATTTTGCCTAATTTAAAGGGAATTGTTCTTCTTAGAAATCAGTTTATATTTCGTTATTACAAACCAGTGTTGATAGAAACAAAATGGAATGCAGACAGTTTAAACTTTCTCATGTGTAGGAAAAGCACTTCAGGAAGGTGAAATACTTTTTGGAGGAAAGATAAGATCTGGATATGTACACTGGATTTTTAAACCTGGAAGGGAGTTGACATAGCTTCTAACTCAAAAGCTTTATATACATTTGTGATAGGAAGTAATATAATTTGCTTTGGTTTTGATTTTTGCTAACCTTGCAAAGCATAGTACATAGAAGCTAGAAAAGAGTTAGGTTTTTCTACAGGAGAAGGGTTCTACATGGTACAGATAGAAAATTAGAGGTGAAGAGATGGCTCAGTCAGTAAAGTGCTTGCCACCCACATAAGCATGAGGATCTGAGTTTGATTCCCAGAACTCATGTTAAAAAAAATAAAAAACCTAGGGTCAGTGACACATGCCTGTAATCACAGCTCCTGGGAGAGAAACAGATAAATTCTCAGGGATCCCTGACCAGTCAATGTAGCCTACTTTGCTTATTCCTGAAGAATGACACTACAGGTTGGTGTCTGGCCTCCACATGCACGTATGCAGCCACAGGTACACAAACCAACAATATACATATAAGATACACAGAGAAGACAGAAGATCAGTAAACAAATAAAGGAAATTGTTTTCATTCATTCGGTAATTAGAATAAGACAGCATTCTCATTTTGTGCCAGTATGTAATTAAGGGGATAAGATACAATTGCTGTATTACTTTCTGCTTATGAGTAGATGAAAATATTTTTTAAATTATTAGTAAAATGGGGGGCTAGAGAGATTGCTCAGTGGTAAGAGAGCATCGGCTGCGTTTCCAGATGACCTAGGTTCAATTCCAAGCACACACAGGTGTGATTTCCAGAATCCATATCATGGCTCACAACTGTCTTTAGCCCCAGTTCCAGGGTATCCAGCACCCTTCTTTCATCTGTAACAATGGCAGGATTTTACCTCTTTAAGTATCACTTTTTATCTCTTTAGCTGATAAAAAACTGCTCATATGTATAGTTGAACTTTAAATCATAGGCTTTATGTTCTATTAAGAAAGGTGGTTGGTCTTTGTTAGATTCCCCATTTTAGAAGCTAAATGGCAACTGACACTGGCTTCAATGTATAGATGATGTGCAGTGGTGGAGATCTTGACCTTCGAATCAGTCATGTTAGTGCGCTGAACCCCAAGCCTCTGTTGTTGTGCAAGGTCTATCTAGTATTTCTGGAGTTCCATTTTCCTTTAGGATGCCAAACGTTCAGATTCTTAGGTAAAATCTATTTATAAATGTTGGTAAATTGGTAGCTATCAATGAGAACAATGAATACTCAGGTTATAAAAAAGGACTAGTATGAAACTAGTTTATAACTGCTTATTTAGATGAGTTGGAGAAAAACTACAAAAATGGTACTCAAACTGGGTGTTCTTTAACATACATAAAGGGGCTAAAGAGGTCATAAACCGTAAACACCCCACCCATCTCTCTCCTCCCCCCTCCCCCCTCCCCTCCCCTCCTCTCTTCTCTCGCTCTCTCCCCTCCGTGTGTGTGTGTGTGTGTGTGTGTGTGTGTGTGTGTGTGTGTGTGTGTGTGTGTAGGTAGGTAGCCAGGGATTGGATCTAGGACCCCATACATGTTAGGTAAGCTTTTTTCCTGAGTTAACACCCACCACCAGCCTGGCCATAAACCTTTTTAAAAATTACGATAGAATTTGTATACCATATAATTCACTCTCTTAAAATAAGTGAACACACTGAATTGTTATCACCACTAATTCTAGAACATTCTCACCACTCCAGAAAAAACACATGGCCATTAGAAGTCTTTTTTCCTTTCTCTTGCTTTTTATACCTGACAACCACTAATATACTTTTTATGAATTTGCCTGTTCTGGATATTTAATTTAAATGGAATCATTTATATGCACTTTTTAATGTCTCATTTGATTCATTTAGCATAATACTTTGTAAAGGTTTATCAATATTGCATCAGTCTGTTGTTCATAAGTTTGTGTGTCTGTGTGTAGGGTTGCTGAGTTCAAATCCTAAAGGTCTTATGCTAAATAGACACTTGGCCACTGAGCTCCATCCCCAGTCCTGGTCATAAACTTTTGTTTATGACATAATACATAATGTTTAAGAGTTTGTTTTAAAAAAAGTTTAAAATACTTACACCATTTATAGTATATTTCTGCTTTTCAAAATTTGTTTATAACTAGAGTTAAGTTTTGTTTGTAGTAATACTGAAAGGTAGTGGCTTTTTTTTTAAAAAAAATTCTCTACTTGTGTTTAGTATGTAGGTTTCTTGAAGTACTAGTTCTCCCCCATGTAAAAATCTTTAAATTTTTTAGGTACATGATTATGAGATATAAAAAATGATAATTGAAAATATTATATTGTGCAGTGTGTAATGATTAAGTCAGAGTGATTGGTATTCTCCCTAAACATGTATCATTTCCTTGTGCTGGGAACATTGAGAAGCTTCTCTGCTATTGTTTGTAGACATATACAATTTAATATTTCATCTTGGTAATAAAATATACAGTTATTGTCAACTATAGTTCACCTACTCTGTTTTAGAATGTTAGAAATGATTCCTTCTAATTAACTGTATGGAGTAGAGGGTGGATATGATCAAAATGCTTTGTATATGGTTATTCTTGGTCTTCTTGGTTTGTTTAGAGAGTTTGTTACATAGCCCTGACTGCCCTGGAACTTGCTGTGTAGACCAGGCTGGCCTCAAACTCAGAGTTCATCCTTCACAGAAATCTCCTATGAGATGGAATTAAATGTACACCACCATGTCCAGCAGCTTTCAGAGAGAGTTTGAGAAAAGGTCGCTTTGTATCCCAGGCTAGCCTGGAAATTGATTTGTAGATGAGGCTAGCCTATGGTTACAGACTATTAAAAAAGCTTAATCTACATAAAGAATTTAAAACTAACTTTTATTTTGGGTAGTAAAAATTACTTGATGAAGGATCTACTAAGAGTGGAACATGATCTGGCCTTTCGGGAGTAGGAAAAAAGAAAAAGAAACCATTTGTGTAGTAGTTTGAATAAGAATGGCCCCTAGGGTTGTATTTGAATGCTTAATTAAATCATCAGGGAGGAGAACCGTTTGAAAAGATTACAAGGATGAGGAGGTGTGGCCTTGTTGGAGGAAGTGTGTCACTGAGGGTGGAAGAGGTTTCACACACATGCACACGCACACCCCTGTGGATTAGGATGTAGCTCTCAACTGCTGTTCCAGTGCCATGCTCCCTGCCATGATGATAATGGACTAATAAGCCTCTGAAGCTGTAGTCAAGTCCCCAGTTAAATGCTTTCTTTTTTAAGAGTTGCCTTGGTCATGGTTTCTCTTCACAGCTGTAGAACAGTGACGAAGACACTTTCGAAGACACTTTGAAAAACTTTATAATTATGTTTACCAAGTACATGAAATGCTGAAGAACACTGATGCTCATATATTCAGGTACTCTATGTCAGAAGTCCCTTGCTTTGTTTTGGAGAATAACAGGACAGAAGGAAGAGATGGGCATAATCTCTGCCCTGAAGGGTAATATTAGCTAAAAGAGGAGGAAAGGCAACATAAATATACTGTATTCTGCATGTGAGTTACTTCAAGTGCAAAATTTATAGAAGTTGGAGGAAAACATAGATGATATTGGACTTGTCATAGGTTTTTTTGATTTCTGTTAAGATCAGTTGATCCCCCAGTTTGTGTATTTGTTGCCATACATTTACTGATTTGTATATGTTGAGATAGTCTTACATCCCTGAAAAGAAACAGACTTGATCCTAGTCTCTTAGTGAATTTTTAAATTTAGTCTGCAATGTGGGATTCCCCTCTGTATGCTGTGAATGTACTTTGTTACCATTGGTTAATAAAGAAGCTGCTTTGGGCCTCTCACAGGGCATAATAGAGCAAGGTGAAATTCGAAGCAGAGATAGAGGAGAAAAAAGACAGAGTCAGGGAGATGCCCTGTAGCTGCTGAAGGAGACAGAAACTGACTGAAACCTTACTGGTAAACCACAGGCCTCATAGTAAAATACAAAATAATAGGAATGGGCTAATTTAAGATGTAAGAGTTAGTTAATAGTAAACCTAACCTATTGGCCAAACAGTGTTGTAATTAATATAGTTTCTGTGATTATTTCGGGTCTGGGAAGCTGGGAAATGAACGAACAGCCTCCACCTACAAGTCTGCAAATATTTTATTTTTTTTAACTAATCAAGGAAATTGGTCTGTGTTTGTTATTGTTCTTACTGTTTTCTTATCTGTGCTGGACTAGTAGAATGTTTATAGTGTTCCTTCTCTTTCTGTTTTATGGAACAGACTAAGGAACATTAACATTAAAGATATGGTAGAATTCAGCAGTTGAGCAGTCGAGAATTTATCTGATCGAGGATCTTTCCTTGTTGAGATTTTTAAAAAATCCCTGCTGTAATATTACTTGCTATTGATCTTTTAGGGTGTGTGTGTGTGTGTATACACATACATATTTATGTTGGGTCAATTTTGGTAATTCATATCTAGAAGTTCTAGAATTTTCAATTTATTGGAACACAAGATTTCAAAATACTCTTAATAATCCTTTATATGTCCTGGCATTTGTTAAAGCTACTTTTTTAGTCTCTACTTTTATTTATTTTTTAGTTGTCTGAGATAAGGATTTGTTAATTTTCCTTAATTTTTCAGAGGCAGCCTTTTGCTTTTATTGGCCCTTTTTATTGTTGCTTTAGTTTCCATTTTATTTATTTCTTCTCTGATTTTCTTTCCTTCTAATTTTGGTTTTACCAGACTATGTGATGCATCATTAGGCTATTCTTTTATGATGATTGGTTTTTTTGATATGCACACCCATGGCTATAAATTTCTCCCTTAAATCCACTTTAGCAATGTTTTCATTTTTATTTGGTTTAGGAAATTTTTAATTTCTTTCAATTTCTTCAAAAATTTATGGTTTCAGTCTCTATATTTTCTGTAATTTCACTTAGATTTGATTTGGAAAGATAAAAGAAGCTATTTCAATATTTTTTAAATATTTATTTATTTATTATGTATACAATAGTCTGTCTGTGTGTATGCCTGCGGCCAGAAGAGGGCACCAGACCTCATTACAGATGGTTGTGAGCCACTATGTGGTTGCTGGGAATTGAACTCAGGACCTTTGGAAGAACAGGCAATGCTCTTAACCACTGAGCCATCTCTCCAGCCCCCTATTTCAATATTTTTGTATTTATTAATACTTGTTTTATGTCCTAAAATACAATGTTTTGGAGAAAATATCTTGGTAGCCAAGACCAGCATGTATTCTGCAACTCTTGGATGAGATATTCTGTAGATGTTATTAAATCCTTTTGATCTATGGTATAGTTTAATTCAAAGTCCTTGTTGAATTTTTTTAATCTAGATAATCTGTCATCTGAGAGGAGTATAGTCATGTCTTGTAATATGTAGAAAAGTAGTGCTTGTTCGATAAAATTGAGTACATATGTATTTACAGTCATAGCTTGACAAATTACTGCCTGTTAATATTCAGTGATTTTCTTGCTTCTAATTTTGGTTTAAAGTCTGCTTTTTAATCTAAAAGTATAACCTACTCCTGCTATTTGCTTGAGATGAATGGTGAGGTAATTTTCTTGCACATAGTTGGCTCTTGTTTTCTAAGCCAAATATCCAGTTTGTATGTTTCAATTGAAAGATAAAACCTTGCCTTTAGGGTTATTGAAGGCATGTACAAAATTTCCCCTTATTCACCTTAGAGGTTTCCTGGAATATTGAGTTTGATTCTTTACTAATTCTCATTTGTTTATTTGATCTCCTAGTGAAATTTTCTCTCTCCTTTGAGCTTTGAGCTCATGACTGTGTTTGTCTGTCTTCCTCTCCGTGTAGTATTTTTGGAAGTATACATTGCTCTTTTGATACTCATGACTTGCTTCCGCTTATGTTTATTGTGGGCATTTTTATTTCTCCTTCAATACTTTTTTTTTCTTTTTCGAGACTGTTTCTCTATGTAGTCCTGGTTTCTGGAACTCGCTCTGTAGACCATGCTTGGCTTGAACTCAAGAGACCTGCCTGCTTCTGCCTCCCAAGTGCTGGATTAAAGGCATGCATCACCACCATCAAAGTCTCCTCCAATTTTCAAAGATAATTTTGCTAGATACAAAAATTTTTGTTTCAGTTACTTTAAAGGTGTGAAATATATTAGTACATGCTTTTCTAACCTTTAGGGTTTCTGTTGAGCTTTTTGTTTTGATAGATTCATTGTAATGAGAACGTAACTTTTGCCTTGAAACTTTCAGTTTTTGTTTTGTACTCTGGACATTATAACTGTATGATGATATGGAGAGGATTTCTGGTCACTTCTATTAGGGAGTCTTATTGTGTCTTATATTTGGATATCTGTCCCTTTCCTAAGATTTAGGGAGTTTTCTGCTTTAATTTCTCCCCTTCTCTTCCCTTCCTTCATTTGGTGATAAGATCTTGCTGTGTAACTCAGGCTGGCCTAGAACTCAACTATGGTCATCCTCCTGGGAATATAGGCATGTACCATCAAACCCATCTTTATAACTTCCTCTTCTACACCAAAAACATGTATTCTTGATTCTTAATTGTATCCCGGAGAACTTAAAAGTTGTGATAATCATACATTACCCCCTTTGTTACTGTCTGAATATATTCTCAACTATATCTTCAATCCTTGCTTTTCTTCCTTCTACCTACTCTAGTCTATTGGTGATGCTTTCCATTGAGTATTTTTTGTTTTTGATTTTTTTGAGCTTTTCCTTACCAGGAGCCCCCTTCCCCATTATGTATGTCTTTGCTGAATTATCCAGGTTGTTGACTTTCTTGTCCAAATTGACTTTGCTATTCATTTGTTTGTTTGAATCCTCTTTGAGGTCCTTGTCATTTTAAAATTTAATTTTTTAGTATTTTTTAAATCTAGCTTTCCAACTGTTCCCATATTTTTGTATTTGGTTATGGAAGATGTGTGCAGTTTTGTAAGATTATTTTGCTTTTTTCATATTGTTTCTCTGCTATAATTGTACAGCTATTGGGATAGCTATCTCTCTGGTTTCTATGTGATCTTCTTAGTGAGTAAGTAACCTTGAGGACTTAATTCCCAGTACTATTCAGAGGAGAAAGCCAGTGTTGGTAACAACAGCAATACCCAAGCAAGCCAAATATAGAAATGCAATAAATCTTAAAAGACTGCTATATCACTGTTAACTGTAGAAAAAGAAAGAGCAATGTCTAGTAAATTATGAAATTAAAACTATGAAGGTAAAGGTAATAAAAAAAGTGAAAAAGAGGAGCAGGTAAGGAGAAAAAAAAGATAAAGGAAAAGACAAAGCGCAAGAAAAATTTGATTACAAAGTTTAAAAAGTAAGTAAAAATTAGCTCAAAGGGAGAAGAGGTTGTAGCACAAATAATAAAAACACAGAGACAGATATTGGGGTTCAAATTGGAGATCAGAAAAGCAAAACAGTCAAGTTGCTAAAACAGTCTTAACTTCTACCAAGGCTGGGCAATTGCAGCAGACTGAGCCCTGAGCTTCTGTCTTTTCCAGTTTTAAATTCCATTTTAGTGCTGGGAATAAAGGCATGTGACTCCCTATTACTGGGATTAAAGGTGTGAGCTACAACCACCTGAATTCTGCAGTGATCGTGTGTAGCCCAGGGTGCTCTCAACTCACCCCTCTCTCTCTCCCAAATTCTGGTATTAAAGGTGTGTGACACCACTGCCTGACCTCTAGTGACTTAGTTTTACCCTCTGATTTTCAGGCAAGCTATATTTATTAAAACATATATAAAATATTACTCTAAGAGGTAGGTTAGAGAGAGAACAGCAATGGTAGAGCAACCTACATGCCCAAGGCTCTGAGTTTAATCTTTAGGACTCTTAAAACAACAGCAACAATAAAAAAGTAGCAATACATAATAAAACAGAAAAGGATTTTTTAAATTAAAGTACTAAAAGTAATATAAAGAAATAAGGTAAAAACAAATTAGAGGGTTCTTTCCAGAATCTATAATAATTGTAATCTTGTAGGTCTGGAGGATGATGTTGTTGGTTATTTTACACCTTGCTCTTTGGTCTTTTGTGGTCCTTTCACCCAGCTGTCAAATAAATCACACATGGAGAGACCTATTATTACATATAAATGCTCGGCCTTAGCTTGGCTTGCTTGTTTCTAGCCAGCTTTTCTTAACTTATCCCATCTATCTTTTGCCTCTGAGCTCTTATATTTATTTCTGTATACCTTTTCTTCTTTCTCTGTGGCTTGTGTGAAATTGGGTAACTAGCCTCTGATGTCCTCCTCTCCTTGTTCTCTTGCGCCTTCCTCTCCTCCCAGATTTCTCTCTGCCTGCCAGCCCCACCTATTTTTGCCTTGCTATTGGCTGTTCAGCTCTTTATTAGACCATCAGATATTTTAGACAGGCAAAGTATAACAGCTTCACAGAGTTAAACACATGCAACATAAAAGAATGCAACACATCTTTGCACCATTAAACATATATATGTTCCACAGCATAACAAATGTAAAACACCTTATAATAATATTCCACAACAGGAATAACAGGAAGAGTGAAGAAGTTGCCTTTCTTCACTCTGCTTACCATACTGGCTGGTGCAGTACAGCTCCAGTGGTACATCAGTGGCAAGGCCTCATTTAGTTTAGATGGTATCCTTCTGTGTGTAGCTGGGGTTGCTGCTGGCTGCTGTGGGGTGAGGAGATTTCCATTCACATTGGTGGTTCCCAAGTCAACGTGCCTGTGGGCGATAAACATTCAAACTGAGGGGTTTCTCCAGGTTCATATGAGAATGAGGAAACAGTCCTGAGATCTGCTTTGGAGAGAACTGAGATGTTATGATGTCTTACTCTTTTGGCTTTTAGGGGGAGGGAGAATGGACCCACCACCCAGTTCCCAAATAAATCACACATGGAGGTTTATTCTTGTTATGATTGCCTGACCTTAGTTTGGTTTGTTTCTTGCTCACTTTTCTTAAGTTACATTATCCTGACTACTTTTATCTTTCTCTGTGTCTGTGCATCTTACTTTGACTCATGCTCTGTGACTGGCCCCTGATGTTCTCGCCTTGGTCTTTCCTTGCTCCTTGGTCTCCTCGTTTCTTTTATATTCTCTGCCTGTTAGCCCTGCCTATCATTGCTTCTGCTTCACTATTGGCCATTCAGCTCTTTATTAGGATCATCAGGTGTTTTAGACAGGCATAGAATCACAGCTTCACAGTTAATCAAATGCAGTATAAACAAAAGTAGCACACCTGAAAATAATATTCCCCAATACAGAGATATCCCATCAGTCACAGTGCCTTCAGAGTCTTAACACACAACAACCAGTAAACCACCTTGTAGTTGGAGTAATCTCATAGCTATTGTATTTAATGTACAAGTCAATTTGAGAAATACTGAATCATATTAGTAAGTCTTCAATCTGAGACTGAGTTGTTTGCCGTTTATTAAGGTTTTTAAGTTTCATTCAGTGTTACTGTGTAGATTGTAAGTTTTAGACTTCATTTGTTCAATTTACTGTTTTTATGTTATTTATTGGAAATTTCCTTAATTTTCAGAGTGTATATAGAAGGACTTTTTTTTCCCTCTTTCTTTGTAACTCTTAAATTCACAGAGATCCACCTGCTCTGCCTCCCAAGTGCAGGGATTAATGGTGTGTGCACTTCTTCCTGGCTACAACCGTGTTTTAAGTTGCTCTTGTACTCTGCGTTTCCATTGAACTCATTTATTAGTATGAATAGGTTTTTAGTGGGTTCCTGGTAGGGTTTTTTGTTTTTCTGTGTAGAGATGTATCTTCTTACTGAATGTAATTTTACCTTTACCTTTTCTTTCTGGTTTGAATGCTTTCTATTTCTTTTAGCTTGCTTTCACCAAGTGGAACCTTCTGTACAATATTTCCAGTACAATATTAAATGGAAATGGTGAGATAGACAGTCTTTTGGGTATATGTGGTAGCAAGATCTTAGTGGTAGCTTACACTGTCCTGACACTCACTGTGTGTAGCCTAGGCTAGCTCAGACTCATGGCCGTGCTCCTGCCTCAGCTTCCCAGTTACTGTAATTATAGACGTGAGTCACCGTGCCTGGGTTGAACATCCTTGTCGTTCATAATCTCCTGTCATTCACTATTAAATATGATTTCTGCTGTGAGTTTTTGTAGATATCTTTTACTAGACCGATGAAATTCTCTTCTGGTCTCAATTTGTTTATTGGTAACTTCTTAAACTTGATCAAATATTAATTGTTTCATCTTGGGCATTATAACTATTTGAGTAAAATGAGAATTTAGGAATAAAAAAGAATCTTGGTTTCACACAAGATTGTGTTATTGATACAACTTTTCCATCCTTAAGACTTCTAAACATTTTAATAGCAAGCCCCAAACTTTTGATTATGGATTTGAGGTTTTTTTTTTTTTGTAGTTCTAGTTTTTCACAAAAGTTTTATTGATTTAATATTTGGAAATTTTATTTTTTTTAAGCAAGCTCAAATCTCTCCAGCATTTTTCTATTTGATAATTTCAGTCAACTACATTTCAGTCCAGATTTAGTACAACTTATTATTCCTTTGATTGACTGATTTTATTTTGCATCAGATTCTATAACCAGACTAAAACATACAAGAATGTGTTTGAAGAAATGTTGACAGGAAATGTGGCCAAGCATAGTTGCCTCTGCCTGTAATCTCAGCATTTGAGGGAGGTTGAGACAAGGGAATTGCTGCAAATTCAAGGGTAATTTGAGCAACACTGAGTTTCTTCCCAACCCAGTACTATATGGCAAGATGTGGTGTCAACAACACCTCCCTAGTCCTCCCAGCCACAATGTGAGAATATACAGAGCATGGGGCTCATGGAGTGTGAAGTCTATGCTGGAGAGCGTCCAGTCATGAAAAGCCTGCATTCTAAGGAGTTGGAACTTGATTTTGAAATATCAACGCAGACAGTACAAGATTTGTGTTTTGAATGAATTCTGGAAAATTGATAATATTTTGGATCAGTAAAGTAGAGGAATTACTAGGAAGATAAATCCATTTAACTTAGCCAGTAAGATAAGTTTGACTTTGGAAATATTGAAGTTTTAGTGGAACTTCTAAACATTGAAATGTCCTTGAGTAAGCTGCTAAATATGAGTGATTTTATAGAAGAGTGTTTTAGGTAGTAAATAAATTTATTTAAGAAATGAGAAGGGCTTGTGATCAAGAAGAATATAATGGAAAAGCTAGGATGGGTGGAGAAAAGGAATTCTGAGAAACTACCAGAGGTAAGAGCCACAAGAGGCTGCTTATCACAGACCAAAGAGGAGAGATTGCCAAGTGGTAACTGTATTCTCTTGGGATTTGTTTAATTTAGGCTTTATCTAACATGATCTTGATTGAAACTAGAATAGTTTTCTTTCCTAGGCTTTCATTTTATGCAAATAGTTACAGTGTCCAAGATGGGAATTACTACTGAATGCCCATCATAATTCAGAACATTGTTTTAAATTTTTCTGTGGAAATGATTTTCCTATTTGCCTCAAGCTCTCTACTACTTAAGGCCACTGTTTTTTAGCGGAATACAAATTCTTGATGTATGTGTGCTTGAAGTCTAGTTAGATCATCTTGGGTCTTGCTCTAGAGTCTAAATCTTCCTTCCTGCTTTAAAGGCTGTTTTGTTCTTAAAGTGGGTCCCAGTTAACTGATATTTACTACCTCTTCATGCATTTGTTGTTGGTCGTGGTGGTAATGGTGGTGGGTGTGTTTGAGGGGTGTGTGTGTGTGTGTTTGAGATATAGCCATAGAAAATTTAGCCCAATTGTTGTGTGTTATATACACTCCTCTTATTTCTCACCTGTTGCCAGAACAGCTTTAGAAACAATGGGTTCAGATCCTGAACTTTTGTTAGTCCAAGTAGATTCCAGCTTCCTTAGTCTCCCAGGTGATCATTCATTAACTTGGAGTTTTCTAAGGATCAAAATTTTGCTAAGTGTTGGCCTCAGCTTGTGCTCTTTTGTTTAAGAACTTATTTGGCTTCCAGTTCTTGTATATTGTTTTCTTTGTAATATGTTTAATAGAAGTAGGTGTAATAAACACCCTGATTGTTGGATTAAAAAAAATTCATGTTTACAATCTGCTGATCCTTGACACTGGGGATACATCTGTTTATAAAGCAAGGTATCTGCTTCTATTATGAGATAAAATGAAATTAGATAAGGACAGTTATATTAGCCATCAATTGGAGACATTAAAGAAGTGGCTAGTTGCACCCAATGGTGAAGTTGGAAGGATTTCTTGAAATTTTAATAGAATTTTGTTTACTGGTATTACTTTTATAGTTTGCAATTCTTTCACCCTCTCTCCCTTGTCGTAGGGATTGAACCCAGGATCTTGGGCATTATAAGCTCAGCCCTCTTTTCTTTATTTTGGCTCAAGGGAATTAATATTCCATTTTTTCCCAAAATGTACTTTTTAAAAATAGATTTATTTATTTATTATGTATACAGTGTTCTGTCTGCATGTGTGAGATCAGAAGAAGGCACCAGATCTCATTACAGATGGTTGTGAGCCACCATGTGGTTGCTGGGAATTGAACTCAGGACCATTGGAAGAGCAGGCAATGCTCTTAACCTCTGAGCCATCTCTCCAGCCCCCAAAATGTACTCTTAATATTAACTGAAATTTGGGTAGATGTTTATCTCTTGTTTTGTTTGTTTTGAAATTTTCCCCCTTTCTTACATATTGTTCCATATTAGTATCTGGATGTACTATGCCTGTTAACTAAGATTGTAATACTCAGGTCTGACACAAACCAGGTAACAATGCCCATTATTTGGATTGGTTTTGTTTGTTCAAGATGGGATCTTCACTGTATAGCCTAGGCTGACCTTAAACTTAAAATTCTCCTTCCTCAGCTGTTACAAGTGCAGAGATTATAAGCATTTACTACCATGCTTAGCCAGAATTTAGTTTAATGCTTAATTTTGCAGTGTATTGTAGTATAGCTTTAAAATTACTACTTCTCTGATTAATGAAAACATTTTCCATTGTCAAATAAAAATTGTAAGTAAATGATTTGTTTGCTGGCAAAAGTGGGTGTGGCTTGTTTTGTATAAATATTTTTAAGGTTCAGTTATGCTTGAACATATTATTTCTTCACTGCTGAATAGTAAGCATTTGTGTGTGTGTGTGTGTGTGTGTGTGTGTGTGTATGTGTGTATGTATACCATATACAGTCCAGTTGATGAACACTTGAATGGTTTCCCAGTTTTGGAAAGTGTGAATAATATTGCTGTGAATATTAAAATACGTCTTTGTAAAGATGTGTTTTAATTTTTTCTGGAAGTAGTTCTAGAAATAAAATTGTTAGACCATGTGATAAGTTTATGTTTGCAGACTACTAGATGAATTGTATAAGCCCTGCTGTGTAGTTCTAGATTTGGCTTGCTGGGACTTTTTTTTTTTTAATTGCTTTTATTGAGCTCTACATTTTTACTGCTCTCCTTCCTTCCTTTCTCCTCCTCTTCTATCCTCTGCCATGGTCCCCATGCTCTCAATTTACTCAGGAGATTTTGTCTTTTTCTGCTTTCCATGTAGATTAGATTCGTATATGTCTGTCTCTCTTAGGGTTCTCTTTGTTGTCTAGGATCTCTGGGGTTGTAAATTGTAGGCTAGTTTTCTTTGCTTTATGTCTGAAAGCCATGGCACTTTTTCATATGGAGGTATTGCTTTCTTTAGAATAAATCTGAGTAATAGTCCACCTGTTGAATTATCTCCATGAGTTTATGAAAACTTGAATTTTTATTAATTTGATATTTGAATGGAGCTCAGGATTTTTCTTTGTGGGAGAATTTGAAGTACTAATTCCATTTCAAATGGTATGGGCTTAGTCATATTTTCTGTTTTCTTTTGAGCCAGTTTTATCTAGGAGTTTTGTCTAGGAGTTTGTCCATTTTTATCATAGTTGATTGTATGTGTTGATACCGGTTCATATATTTCTTTATAACCATTTTAGGGTCTCTTAAAGTTGGATAGTGATGCCCTTCCTTCCGTTGCTGAATTGGGTAATTTGTGTTTTCTTTCTTTAAAGATTTATTAATTTTGCTCATCTTTTCAGTTTGATTCTTGCTAATGCTATTCCTTCTGCTTGCTTTGGGTTTACCTTGCTTTTGTTTTTCTAATTCTTCAGGTAAAAGTTGGCTTGAAACATTTCAGTTTTAGTATTGATGTTTACAGCTATAAATAGCCTTATATAAATGTTGTTGATTATATCCTAAGTTTGTGCTATATCTTATTTTTATTCAATTTAAAGTATGTTCTGAGTTCCTTTGTGATATCATCTTTGACCCATGGGTTTTCTTTTAGAACTGATTTAATTTCCAGTGGTTTTGGAATTTCAAATATTCTTTTGTTGTTGATTTCTAATTTACTCACATTATGATTGGAGAAAGTTCTTTGTATCACTACTTTTAAGTTTGAACCTATTTCATGATGTGATTTGGAGAATGTGGCTTAACAAGAATGTGTTTGCATTTTGCTGTTGTTAGATTCTTTCAGGTGTCTTTTAGGTCAAGTTAGTTAGTGAAGTTCAACTCTTCATTATCGTTTCTAATTTCTTGCTTACACTTTTTTCATAGATGATGAGATTGGCATCTGCCTGTAACCATTAAATTGGCAATTTCATCTATCATTCTGAGATCTAGAGGTGGAACTCAGGCCATCAACTTTGGGTCACAGTACTTTTACCCACTGAGCCATCACTTTGACCCTGATTTGACCAAACTCATTTTAGTGGAGTGTTTAATCCATATATTTATTTTAAAATATTAGTTTTATTTTTAATGGTATGTATATATGTTGAAATAGGAGCGGCGGCAGGGCTGCGTCCCCGGCACCCGGCCGCCCGCATGGCTAGCTTATACCCAGAAATAATTACACGGAAACTGTATTCTTTCAAACACTGCCTGGCCCGGCTAGGTCCAGTTTCTTATTGGCTAGCTCTTACATATTGTTTTAACCCATTTCTAATATTCTGTGTAGCCCATGAGCTGGCTTACCAGAGAGGATCTTAACCTGCGTCTGTCTGGAGTGGGAGCATCATGGCGACTCACTCTCAGCTTCTTTTTCCCACAATTCTGTTCTGTTTTCTCCACCCACCTAAGGGTTGGCCTATCAAATGCAAATGGGCCTAGGCAGTTTCTTTATTAATAAGAAATCACTCCCACATCATTTCCCCTTTTTCTGTTTAAACAAAAAAGAAAGGCTTTAACTTTAACATAGTAAAATTACATATAACAAAACAGTTATTAAGCAAGAATTACAGTTACAATATTTATATCTATTTTATCTCTTATCATAACTAAGGAAAACTATAACTATTCATTCTTCAACTCCATCAAAGACTCCAGAAGGATATAATATTACCTATCAAACAAGAAATAAGAAAACTCTAAAAATGACAGAGACATCTCGCTGCCTGGACAGTCACCTAAAGTTCCTCTGTACCGATGGGGCATCCATCTTTGGCCTACAGGCCCATAGTATCCAGCAGTCATTTTCATCAAGCAGGAAATTCCAAGGTTAAGATCCTCTCTGGTAAGCCAGCTCATGGGCTACACAGAATATTAGAAATGGGTTAGAACAATATGTAAGAGCTAGCCAATAAGAAACTGGACCTAGCCAGGCCAGGCAGTGTTTGAAAGAATACAGTTTCCGTGTAATTATTTCGGGCATAAGCTAGCCATACGGGCGGCCGGGTCCTGGGGACGCAGCCCTGCCGCTCCTATTTCAACATATATATGTGTTTATTTCTGTGTGGATATATGTGTGAGTGCTGATGTGTTCAAGGAGTCCATTAGAGGGTGCCACCTCCCATGAAGCTGGCATTATGGGTGGTTGTGAGCTACCTGTGTGTGTACTGGGAACCAAATTTGATTCCTCTGCAAGAGAAATATGACTTCTTAACCAATGAACTATTTCTCTAGCCTTAATCCTTTTATTTTTAATACATGTATGTTTTCTCTTCCTATTTTATAATTTTTGATTTCTTTGCTTTTCAAAAATTCTATTTTTCCAACTTTTGTTCCACACAACGTGTATCGTGTTTATTGCAGTGTACTTCATATGAATCCTGTTAATGCCTCAGTATAGCTAACTCCATTTCCTCTCCTCTTCTTTGTACTATTATATACATTACGTTCATTAGCATAATAACCTAATGGCAGTTTTAATTATTTCTTTCTGTAGTGAATACCAGTTAAAAATAAAGCAAGGTTTATAGTATTTTTATTAACCTATACTCTTACCATATATAATTCTCTTTATTCTTAGAGATTCAAGCTAACTACATAATGTCATTTTTTTTTCACTAATACAGCTTTATTATGTAACTCCTTTTTGTGCTTTTTCTATTATGTGTATGTGCCTGGTACATGCAGAGGATGTTAGATCTCCTGGAAGTATACTTACAAACAGTTGTGAGTCACCATGTAAGTGCTGGGAACCAAACCTGGGTCTTCTGCAAGAGTAGCAAGTGCTCATAACCTCTGAGCTACTTAGCCCCACTTTACCTTTTTGTTAAAAAGCTGAAGTCAAGGGACTGGAGAGGTGGCTCGGTGTTTAAGAACAACAGCTGTTCTTCCAGAGGTCCTGAGTTCATTTCATAGTAACCACATGGAGACTCACAACCATCTATAGTGGGATCTGATGCTCTCTTCTGGCGTACAGGCGTACATGCAGCTAGAGCACTCATACACATAAATAAATAGATAAATCTTTTAAAAAAAATAAAGATGAAGACAATTATTATAGACAGTTTACACCAAGAACACTTTTTCCCTCCTTGCTCATTTTTGGCAATATCTGTGGGCATTTTTTTTTTTTGATTGTTAAAAATGGGGAGAAGAGGTGCTAGTGCTATTTATTATGTAGAGGCCAGAAATGCTGCTCAAATTTTGCAGTGAATGAGACATTTTCTTTTAATAAAAAAAAAAATCGTCTGAGGATGGGAAATGTCTTAGTAGGTAAAGTGTTTACTACATACACATGAGTTTGATCCCTAACATTCACATAAAACCTAGGTAGGTGTGGTGGTATGTGTCTAGAGTGCTAAAGGTCAAGACAGGCAATTCTCTGGGGCTTTCCTACCAGCTAGTCCAGCCAAAATACTGAGCTAGGTTTAATAATAAACCTTGTCTCATAAAGTAAGGTAGAAGGGTTGTCTAGAGTATTAGCTTAGTGATTAAGAGCAGTTGCTGCTCTTCCAGAGGACCAGAGTTTGGTTCCTAGTATCTACATCTGGCAGCTCACAGCCACTCATAATTCTAACTCCAAAGGATCTGATACCATCTTCTGGCCTCCATTGGCACCCTTACACATGGTATATACGTACACACACATACACATAAATAAAAATAATAGTGATCTTAAAGAGTGACAACTAAAATCTCATATTAGAACAACTACAGCAATCCCACAAATATACATTGTAGATTGCTATCCAGAGGTGAAGAATTGGTTACATAATTTGGAAGATCTGACAAAATTAAAGGTGGAAAGTATCACCTAAGACTTGGGGCTTAATTAGAACTGATTGTCAGACAATAAGGTGGGCTTTCATTGTAAATTACTTATAGCAATTGCCTCAGTGACCTGGTTGGTTTCTACACAGTCTTCCCTATTTAATGAAAAGGCATCAGATAGAAAATACCCCAAGTAGGAAATCCTTTTGTGTATACTGTCGGAATTCACCTGGTATTAATACAAGTCAGCTTGGATGAATGTGTTTGTTGAAATGATCACAGAAAGCTCCAGAAAGGAAGATTACATTTGTTGGTACATGAAAGCATAGTTGGATACTAATAGACATGATTCAGGATGTTTTGAGGGAGAACTAGAGAGTTCTTCTCCAGGGAATCTTGTAGCCTCCACAGGCACACACACCCCTAAAAACACGGCATACACACATACCCAAATGCAAATAAAAATCTTTTTTTAAAAAAAAATGTGGAGAAGGGATTAAGAAATACGTCACAATGTCAACCTCTGGCCTCCATACATGCCCACACAGGTCAGTACACCTGCACACACACACAACACACACGATGTAAGCGAGTGTGAGTGTTACATCTCTGGAGCAGCATTGATATCCTGACTTATCCAGAAGCCAGGCTTTACTTAGAGCCACAGTAGGACAGCTGTGAAGGGATAGAGCTCTGGAAGCTGGAGCTGCAATAGCTCAGCTGTGGAGGGAAAGGTGTCCTGACTGATCCAGAAGCCAGCTACCTGGAGCTGGGGTGTGGTGGGTGGTGGTCTTCACACAGGATATAGCAATCCCTCTCCTAGAGAGCCACTACAGTTGAGCTCTGCTTATTCTAAGAGAACGTCCTAGCAGAGCTATCCACTTCTTCTGCACAAAGATGTTACTACTTCTGTCTCCTACACTTTTCTTAAGGGGAAGCTCCTGTAGAAATGTAGCAATCTCCTCCGTCTCTTAGGAAAAACTGTTACTTTTTTGTTGAGCCTTGCTTACTACCTCTTACGGAGCTCTCAGCAAGGTTCTTCTATTCTGCGCTGGCAAATGAAGATCTTCACCCAAGACTCTTTTTGAGAAAGAGATTTATTTGGGAAGGAGGAGTCCAGGAGAATGGCTGCCTCTGCCAGGGAGGGAAAGAACAGCCACAACTGAACAGGCAGAGGGGCTTATATAGGGCTTCTTGGGGAAGGGGACAGTTTTCCCAGGGACAAGTTTTTCTTTCTGCTCAGGGATTGGTTAGTTTAGTTGATCAGGGGCTGAGTTGACTCTGATTTCAGGGTTAAACTGCATTTCTTTCACTGGCACTAGCTTTTTTTGTTATATTTTCAGGGCTAAAGTGTATTTAATTAGCTCTGGTCTTAGGGACAAAGTGTGTTTCTTTGGGTCTGTTTCAGAATCAGAGTGTTTTTCTTTGGTTCTGGGTTCAGAGATAAAATGTATCTTTCACTGGCTCAGGTTTCAGGGCAGGGTTTTTGTTGTTGTTGTTGTTTTGTTTTGTTTTGTTTTTGCTGGTCCCTTTTCCTTATACATGAGTGGCAGTGGGGCAGGGAACAATTTAAAATTCAGTATTATTGAGTTTTGTAGCACATTCTAATTGGTATTAATAATCAAAACTCAGATACAGGGGTTAATGCTAAAGATCAGAGAAGCAGAGCAGCCAGCCACTACTGCAACTGTCTCCATCAAACCTCAGACTATATTCCTCTTTCTGCCCAGCTATATCACTCCAGTCTCCACCTCTTTAGCGCTGGGAATAAAGGTGTGGGCCACCACTGCCCGGCTCCAAGGTGCTGGGATTAAAGGTGTGTGCCATCACTCCCTGGCCTCTAGTGATTTAGCTCTGTACTCTGATCTTCAGGCAAGCTTTTCTTATTAAAATACAAACAAAATATCCCTACAGAGCTAGAGAAACCTTTCTCTAAAACATTCTGCTTGACCACACAGTCTATATCTTTTTTTGTGTGTGAATATGTATATGGATGTGTGTATTTATGGATACATACAGATACACTAGTTTTAGACTCTGAGCAAAATTGTATGTCTCATGTATACAAGTCTGTAGGTGATTAATTTTCTTTTATATACTGAGGAGTTTGATTGTGACCAACATTGTTTTAGAGGTGCCTAAGACCATTTAGTAATTTGATTGGACTTAGAAGTCTCAGCAAAAACAGTTTGATAATATGGTTTACTGCATCAGAGGAATACAGGTTTAACCCACCAATATATAAAGGTACACAGGCCTGGGTCTTGGAAACTTCAGGCACAAAGTAACAGTCTTGGCTATCCTTTACTCTGTAGACCAGACTGGCCTTGAACTTACAGAGATCCACTTGCCTCTGCCGCCTGAGTGCTAGGATTAAAAGTGTGAGCCACCACCACCCAGCAATTTTAAAATTTTATTCATTATTATTAATATATGTATATATACATACATACATACACACACACAGAGATATATGTGTTCAGTGGGTGCTCACTTCTCCCAGTAGTGATGTAAGGCTGAACTTAGGAGGTTTACTAACCAGTAATCCCACCTGAGCTTTGGTGTGCAATGAATTTATTGAGTAATCAATCACTGGTAGAGTCAGCCACCTATGTGGCTGATCTTAGTCTTCATCTTCTTCATAGGTAAATCAGATGCTGTGTGGCCTAAAGTTATGAACATAATCTTATTGTTCAGTCTATCAAGAATAGTGTGTGTTTGTTTGTTTAAAGCAGGTCATTCCAAGGGCTTAGAATTTATCTTCAAGATTAGTAAGGGTCAAACCTTTCTTTAACTAAAGTTAATTTTTCGCTGTATACTGTGAGATTCATTGTTTTAATTCTTCTTTAGGAACAAATAGCTACCAAAGGGCTGTAGAGATAGTTCAGCAGTTAATTCCACTTAAAGCTCTTGAGAAAACCTGAGTTCTGTTCTTAGCACCCACACTGAGCAGTTTACAACTTTATGGAACTCCAGTTCCAGGTGATCTGACATTCACTTCTGGCCTCTGTGGGCATTCAAACACATGCATATACACACATGAGGAAAGACACATATGCACATAAATAAATAATAAAATATTAAAACAATAATTATAGCTACCTGAGTAATTCTCAGAGCCTAATTTAGGATTTATCTGTTAATGGATTTAAGGTTACTTTGTACCCATGTATTGTTTAAGGAACTTGTTTGTCCATTGAAAGCAGTGGTTTTGAAAGCATACTTCATGGACCCATAACCCTGGGGTAATATTTTCACATAATAAATGTTATATGCGTCTTGTACTTTGTTGAAATTTGTACTGGTGGTACAAAAGTTGTGCTTACTGTGTATCTTCTTAGGTGTCAAGATGATGTGTCTTAGTTACTGGTCTACAGCTGTGAAGAGATACCATAACCAAGGCAACTCTTATAAAAGAAAGCATTTAATTGGGGGCTTGCTTACAGTTTTAGAAGGTGAGTTGAGTACATGACCATCATGGGAGGAAGCAGACTGGAGCAGTAACTGAGAACCTTACATCCTGATCCACAGGCAGCAGGCAGAGAGAGAAAGCTGGGTTTGATGTGGTTCTTTGTAATCTCAGAGCACACCTCCAGTGACATACCTCTTCTAACAAGGCTACACCTCCTAATCTTTCTAAAACAGTTCACTCTCTGGTGACTAACCTTTCAAATATATGGAGGCCATTCTCATTCAAACCACCACATGGTGGCATATGTAAGGTCCATTCCAACACAAAGAAGAAAAGACAAGTAGAAATTACTTTGATTACATTTAGCTCTTGGGTTTATGGAAGATAATGCTTAAGTACTTCACAGATGTGTCTTGTGAGTTGCTCACCTAAACTAAGACCCAAGAAAATAAATAATACATTTTTACTTGAAAGAGTAACTGACAAACCGTATTTACTCAGACTCAAACATTCCATTGGAAAGGGAAAAAGAAGAAAATTTTGTCACTTCAAGAAATGTACCTATCAATATTTTTTACTATCATGAAAATTAGAACTTTAAAACAGAAATTATAATTGGAAAGATCAGTATTGGCCACCTACACTTTACAGTATTTAGACTTTCTGGTCATTAGCATGAGCAAATGTGATGGATATTTTGGGGGGATGGTATTGCATATAATGAAAAGTATCAATAATTGGAAGATTTATATAATTTAGTAAACTAGTGTTTTCTAGATTATTATGTATGGTGTTATTAAATCATACACAGGTAAAGCATCCATTCAAAAATGTATATTTGTGTATATTCTTTTCAAAGCTAGATATCAAACTCAGGTTTTTGTGTATTTTCTTCCAAAGTGCTCTATTACTGATTATACTTCAAAGACCCTAGCCAGTGGATGTTAATGAAGTATGAAAAATTCATTGATACGGTTCCATTGCAGCTAGATAGATTACTGTATCAATTTAAAAATATTACTTGTCAAGCCTGGTGTAGTCAGGAGAAAATTCACAGTTTCCTGAAAAAGACTCTTCAATGCTGCCATTTTCTGTTTACTAATGGATACAGATTTTCTTTATGTAATTGAGCAAGGATGACTCACTGCCACCGATTGGATACAGCAGCAGCCAAGAAGTCTACTTTTTGTTAAGCCAGTCAGACATGAGAGTTTGTGAAAAGTTAAAGCAGTGCTACTCACCTCATTTTTAACTTTTGTTTTAAGTTTTCATTTTTTTCAGTTTTAATATTCAGTATAGTAATTATTCAAGGAATAACTCCTACAAGCAAAACTCTCTCAGCTCCTTAGGAATTTAAAAGTGTGAAGGGGTTAGAAGATACAAAACTTTTAGAGCAGATGTCCCACTAAGATTGGTCCCTTAGGTAGTTTTGAGCATACATTTCTTTTTTGTTGGGTTAGGCTGCAACAGACTAGATTTAAATTCCTTGGATTTTAATGAAACCCCCCCCCCCAGATCTGAATATTGTTTTAATAAATGGAATTAGGGTAGAATTTAATAGTGATCAATAAGTTCTGGCTTTATGTGGCTCAAAAATTTATTATAAATCAGATGATTGAAAAATTAAATCAGAAAAGAATGAAAAAGTAATTAGATGGTGGTTGAATTTTCCAGGTCATAATAGACAGGTGATTATGGAGAAAGCATTATGTTATGAAAGTTGCAAAGAAGCAAGATAAAGTTTGACACCTGAAAGGTAAGAAATTATATACTGGTAAGAGGAGAAATAATAGGGAGCATTTTAATTTTTGAAATATCTTTATTCTAACCGTCAATGAAGGTAGTAGGCTTTCTGTTCTGAAAATACAGGCTTTTTTTTTTTTTTGAGACAGGGTTTTTGTGTGTGTGTGTGTGTGTGTGTGTGTGTGTGTGTGTGTGTGTGTGTAGCCCTGGTCATACTGGAACTCTGTAGACCTATCCACCTGTCTGCCTCCCAGTGCTAGTATTTAAAGGTTTGCACCACCACACCTGGATTCTTATATATTTCTTCATATAATTAATCAGGTATGCCTTGTTTTAGAATCTTGCTGTTAACACCTAAGGGTTAAGTTTGGTCTGTTTTCAATTAATACTTAGAGAAATATCTGTAAAGCCATTGAAAAAGCACACCTATAAAACTATGAAGAAGTCTGTATTAGTC
This sequence comes from Alexandromys fortis, assembly GCF_014885135.2. Classification (NCBI taxonomy): domain Eukaryota; kingdom Metazoa; phylum Chordata; class Mammalia; order Rodentia; family Cricetidae; genus Alexandromys; species Alexandromys fortis. The sequence goes on from NW_026067910.1 coordinate 19,956,252, forward strand.
AGGATTCTTTAGAGGAACAGAACTTAAAAGAGGATTTATTAAAGTGACTTACATAGGCTGTGGTCTGGCTGGTCTTCCCGATGGAAAGATCAAGAATATGGTAGTTTTGTTCTTCAGTTCATGATGCTGGATATCTCACTGGGCTTAGGTCTGTGTTGGAGTCCCAGGGAAGTGTATTATTCTAATACCAGTGAAGGAATTCATCATCATTGTCAGCAGCAGTAACAGAGTAAAAGTAAGCAAGCAAAAAACTTCTTCATGTCTTTTTCAGTGGACTGCCGTCAGAAGGTGTGACCCAGACTTAGGGTGAATTTTCCCACCTCAAATGATCCAATCAAAAGACCACAGTTGATCTGTTTTATTGTGTTGAGCATCATATGGCTCTGCTTTGTTCATCTTTTTCTCCTTATGCAATATATTCTTTTTTGTGCTTTCATGCATGTAATTTTTTTCTTTTTCTCTGTATGTTATTCCTGTGTTTTCTTAAGAAAGCTTGCTTGCCGTGAATTGCTTTAGTTTGTGTTTGTCTTGAAAATATTTTTATTTTTCATCAATTTTGACAGCTAGCAGCTGGGCATAGCGATCTTAGTTGGCAGAGTTTGCTTTTAGGTCTTGACATATACCATTCCATGGTTTCTTGGCTTTTAAGGTTGCTGATAAAAACTTAATGCTATCATGATGTGTTTTCCTGTGAGTTGCCATTTTTCTTACAGCTTTTATTATAATTTTCTTTTTATATTTGACATTGTAATTGCTGGCTTGTTTAGAGGTTCATTTGCAATTATTTTCAAACTACCTGTTGTATTTAGATGTCCCTGTTTTTCTCTAGATTTTGTCCAGATTTTTTGCTACAATGTCATTGACTACACTGTCTTTGTCTTTAGATTACCTTAGTTCCTTTTACTTCACAGATCCTTAGGTTATCCCTTCAGCATTATCCCAGGATTCTTGAAAGTTGAAGTCATTCTTTTTAGTGCTATTATTTTTTTTATATGTGACTGAAAATACCGTTCTAACCTTGATTCATTTTTGAACTTTGTTCTATCTGGTTTTGTTTGTTGATTGTGGTTGAATTCCTTCCATCTTGACTAAAGATCAGAGAGTTCAGTCCTATTCTTGCTCCCTCAAGGTTATTGACAGGAGGTTTGACCCAAGTATGGCTACTAACAGGATATTTTGCTCTAGGGTGTGGTTACTTGATGCTTTGGGTATTGAGAAGGTGATTACTTTGTTCCTTGTATTGTGGTAAAGAAGTCTTTTGTGTCTTCCCTCTCCTGGATGGGAGTATATAAAGCCTATGAGCAATAAATGTGAGCAGATTCAGTATTCACTGGAGTGCCCTTCCAACTCTATCCTGTATCTGTCTTGTCTTTGGTATTTTTAATTTAAATCTTTAATGCCATTTCTTTTTTTTTTTTTTTTTTAAGATTTTATTTATTATGTATACAACATTCTGCCTCCATGTATGCCTGAATGCCAGTAGAGGGCGCCAGATCTCATTACAGATGGTTGTGAGCCACCATGTGGTTGCTGGGAATTGAACTCAGGACCTTTGGAAGAGCAGCCAGTGCTCTTAACCACTGAGCCATCTCTCCAGCCCCCTTTAATGCCATTTCTTAATCCTCATTCTTTCCTCCAAGCAAAGGTGAATTAAGCCAGGTGGGACCCTGGCTGATGTTGTCTCCTGGATGCGGGATTAGGCAGTTGATAATACTTTTTCCGCTGTGTTTTTGCTTTTTTGATCCATTAATATTTTCATTTGCAGCATTTCTGTGGTTCTTTTCCAGAGTCTTCATTTCTTTTCTGAACATTTCCTTTCATATTTTTTTCTCCTCCATTTTACTGGCTGATTCATCGGCTTTGCAAACTTTGTTGTCTAGGTTCTAAAGTGATTTTTTACTCTTCATTCATATCCTTGAATCCGGCAAGAGGTCATTGATTGCCTTCTGAAAGTAGAAATTTGAAATATTTTTTTCCCCTGGCATTTCAAATATCTCATTGTCTTTGGTTTCCATTTTGTAGTGGCTTGTTTCATTTTGTGTTAGTGTTTCTTACATTTTGTGCTTCTCTCGGGATGGCTGTATAGCCTTAATTTTTTTCCCTTTTTATTTTATGTGAATCTTCTTGGTGAGTTGTCTTCACTTAGGTTTATGGTCACTGCTTTTATTTAATGGAGAAGCTGACTGTAGTAACATAACAATAATTTGACAGCAGTCCCAGTGTTAACTTGAAGTAGAAGACAGCTGTGTTGCCTGTTTGAGAGGTTAGCAGTACCTCAATCAATACTGATTGAGGGAAAGTGTAGTTTAAGTAGTGAAGTGAGAGGGAATGGGATAGGGAAAAGAAGTAGGATAAGAAGAAGGAAGGTACATGGGCTAGAGGTATGAGAAAATATTTATGCTGTGTGCAGAGAAAGAAAGGGACATTTGGGCTGAGGAGATGGCTTAGAGGGTAAAATGAGAACCTGAGTTCAAATCCCTAGCAGGCATGATTGTTATGCCTGTCATTTCAGCATTGGAGGGAGGAGACAGACAGGTCCTTGGAGCTTTCTCACCTACCAACCTAGGTGAAATTTAGTGAGAGATTCTGTTTCAAAGGTAAGTTTTGATGGATCAGGAAACCTGACATCTTTCTCTGGCTTCTGTGTGTGTACATTCATCCTCCTACATACACGAATACAAGTATATACCACACACACATACATCACACACGTGGAAAAAATTAGAAAGGGCATCCATAAAAGCCTATTTGAGCAAGATTTAATTTCAAACACCAACTGAACAATTAAAGTATAGAAATATAAATTTAAAAAAAATTTTAAATAAAATGAAATAGTCTATCCCATTCCCTCTCACTGCACTTGGCATCGATGTGGTTTCTACCTCTCCTTTGACTGTCTTTTGCAGGATTATTTTTGAAGTGTTCAAGATAAGTCAGTATCTCATGTAGGAACACAACTTCTAGAATTTCTAAGGTCACCCTGTCAGCAATTAAATCTTGTCCCTGGTGTCTTTAGAATTGTACTTTTCCAAGTGCTTGCCTGTATGACTTTTGTCACTGGGAAATCTTCCCAGCCATCAAGAGACTGTACCAGATTCCCAAGGGTGCTTTCTTATTCCTTTGTAACTCATTCATCCAGGCAGTGAGGACCGTTTTGCCTTTTCCATCGTTTATCTCCATGGCCTCTGTGGAGAACCTCTCAGCTCCCACACCACACCTGCCTCTATCTTCAGAACCTGCTTTATTTCAGCAGTTTCCCTCACAGTGTATCCAGGCTCTGGTTACATCCCCACAGACTAGACAGTCGTCCCCAGTTCTGTATTTTCACATTGCCACTGTGTGTGCCGGGAGAGTACCTCTTTAACTGAAGCCTCTGTCCCTGGCTTGATTGTTGCTTTGTTGAGAAAAACCTTACTTTAGCTTAATCCTTTTCTTTAGCTTGTTCTTTCACTGGGTGACAGAGACAGCTAATAATCTGCCATTTTACTTTGTAATCCTAGCATATTCCAGTATTACACTCTTTGATTCGGATTGCTTTAGTTTTATTTAAGGTCTTTGTATTACTTTTTGAATTTTTTTAATTTTTATTTTACTTTTTGAACTTTTGTTATTTGTTTTGTTTTCTTTTTTTGTCGCCAGAATCTTGATGCTGATTACATTAAATCTATCACTCACTTTCAATAATGTATCCATTTTCATAGTATGAATTTCATATGTAATTTAGTACCTGAGCATGGGAGACACTCATTTCATCTAAGTACCTGCAGTTTCTGTCTTAGTGTTTAAAAACTGTCACTGTAGAAGCTGTCTACCTATTTGCTTGTGTTTATTTCTAGGTCTTTTTTTTTTTTAAGCTATCATGAATGGGATTTTTTTTATTTCTTTTTCAGAAATTTTATTATTATGAATAAGAAACCATGGAATTTTTACATTGATTCTGTTCCCACCTACTGTTGCTGAAAGTGTATTTAAATGTTAAAAGTTCTGTTATGCTCTTAAATATAGTGTCATTTCTGCAAGTAGGGATTTGACTTATTTTATATTTGTCTATTATTTTTTCTCTCAGTACTTGAGCACTATGTTAGTTATAAGTGGAGAAAGTAGACACCCATAACAGGCTCCTGATTTGAGAAAAAAATTCTTTTAGTCTTCCCCATTTGCTGTAATATTGACTATTGGTCACATGCAACTTTATTATGTTCAGTTCTGCTTTTAGGTTCTTCAGTGCTCATATCCTGAAGGGATGTTGAGTTTTGTCAAAGACCTTTTCTGCATTAAATGAAATGGTCACATGACTTTTGTCCCTAAGTCTTTTTATGTACACTGTTACACTTACTGATTTATGTATGTTGGGCAATCTTTTTGTCCCTGGAATGAAACTGATTTACTTGTGGTATATAATTTAATGTATTCTTTAATTCAATCTGCAAGTATTTTACTGAGACTTTGATTTTGAGACAGGGTTTGTGACCTGCCTGTACTAAAGATCAACCACGTAGACCACGCTGGCCTTGAACTTTCAGAGATCTTCCTGCCTCCCAAGTTCTAGTTTGAGGAAGGCTGATGTTGGCTCTTCTCTAAAGCTTTGGTAGAGTTTGAGAGTGACTGTTTAGGCAAGGCTGTTACTGCTTCAGTCACATTGTCTGGGTCTAAGTTGTTTATCATTTTTATTTAATTTTAGTAGGGCATTTGTGTAGGAATTTATCCATTTAGATTGTTTAGTTTGGGCTAATATAAGTTTCCAAAGCTACTTCTTGATTTCTTTGGTATTTGTTGCAATATCCTTTTTTTTTTTTTTAAGCTATTCATTAAGTTGTTCGTGTTTCTTTTTGTTTTAGGTTGTTTGGTTAAGAGTTTGTCAATCTCATTTGTTTTTTCATAGAGCCAACTTCATTGATTCTTTATATTCTCTTTTTTTCCCCAATTTCTACCCTGATTTACTTTTGTGTACTGATAATTGGTTTGTTTTGTTTTTTTCCTAAGACCTTGAAGTACATCATTGAGCAGTTTATTTTGGATTGCTTTGTTTTTGAAAAGTAAGCACTTATAGCTACTCATTTCCTGTCAGGAAATGCCTTTGCTGTATCTCAAAGATACTGATGGTTGGTACTTTTAATCTAGAAGTTTATAATTTTTTTCCTTAATTTAAAATATTGGAGAGTCAGAGAAAATTCCATGGGCTACTGAGAAGATAATCCCTAGCTGTTGAGTGAAATCTTCTGTAAATGTCTGTTAAGTATATTTAGCCTATGGTATGATTAACTCTGAATTTCTTTTATTGATTTTTTTTTAAGCCTGGAGCAATTATCGATGAGAGCAAGATGTTGACATCACAGACTATTAGTGAATATATTCTCTTATGTGTAGTAGTATTTGCTTTATGAAATTGGAAACCCCAACATTTAGTGCATATGCATTTCAAAATACTCTACTTAAAAAATTTTACTTTAATTTTGTGTGAATGTCTGTTTTCCCCACATGTATGTGTATGCATCACTGACTTGTCTGTGTGGTTCCCACAGAGACCAAAAGAGACAGATCCCCTGGAACTGGATTTACATAAGGTTGTGAGCTAATATGTAGGTGCTGAGAATTGAATATAGGTTCTTTGCAAGAACAGCCAGTGCTCTTAACCACTGAGCCATCTCTCTAGCCCCATACAAATGTTGTCTTAATGAATTGTAGTGGCCTTCTTTACCTCTTCTGACTAGTTGTGGATTGAAGTCTTTGATTTTATATGGGAGTCTTCCAGTGAACTGCCTATTTTTCAGGAGTCTTTTGTTCAGAAAATTTTAATTGTAGTATAATCATACCTGCTGATTTTTTTTTTTGCTCCCCCATCTTACATAAGCTACATACCAAGGTCTATTTCTTCTGAATAGAATAGAATGTTCTATTTCTTCTGAAAATGTTTTTACAATTTATATATATTTATATTTTCCTCTTAAATGTTGTGTGAAATCCAACCCCCCCTCACCCATTGACTCTATGCTTTTGTCCTCTCTGTGAGTTTAAAAAAATTATAGTGTTATGAAAATCTTTCTGAATTTAACTGATATCCCATTGAGACTATGGATTTAATTTGGAAAACTGATGATACAGTCCTGGGAAAAGCAGATGAACTCATGTTTATTAGGAACATTTTAACTATGTTCCTAAGTGTCCTTTTTCCTTCTCTCTCTCTCTCCCCCCCCTTCTTCTCTTCTTCTTTTCCTCTCTCCCTTCTCTTCCTCTCCCAATTTCCCTCTCCCTCTTTTCCTTCCCTTTCCTCCCACTTCTCCTCTCCCTCCTTCCCCCTCTTCCCTCCCTCCCTGCCCTTCCTTCCTTCCTTCCTTCCTTCCTTCCTTCCTTCCTTCCTTCCTCCNCTCCCTCCCTCCCTTCTTTGTTTGTTTCTTGCTTGCTTTCTCTCTTTCTGTGTGTGTTTAAAACAGGGTTTCTCTATGGATCTCTGGCTGTTCTAGAACTGGCTTTGTAGAACAGGCTGGTCTCGAGCTCACTGAGATCCATCCACCTCTATCTCCTGAATGCTGGGATTAAAGGTGTGCACCACCACTACCGGGCACCTAAGTGTTCCTTCTAATGGTAAAGTTTCCTTCTGTATCATTTTGAGTGTTTTAATCATGAAAGCATACTGGATTTTATAAAATGCATTTTCCTTTACATCAACTAAGATGGTCAGTTTTCTTAATTAGTTAACATAGTGTGGCATTTAAAAAATGTTAAGCCACTATACATTCCTGAGATTAAAGTCCTCCTCAGTTATGGTTTGTAATCTTTCATATGTTGCAATATTTGGTTTACAAGTACTTTTGCTGAGGATTTTTATGTTTATATTCGTAAAGGATATTGGCATGTGGATTGTTTTTCTCATACTGTTTTTTTGTTTTTTGTTTTTTTTTTTTGGGCTAGGTAACAGGGTAGTACTGGCCTCAAGAATTATTGATATTCACTTAACTGAGCTCTTTTTGTTGGGAAACAATCACGTTTCTTCCTCTGTTTCCAGACGAATTGATGTTAATTTTTTAAATTTCTGCTAGACTCATCAGTGAAGGAATCTCTCCTAGTCTGCTCTTCATTGGAAAGTTTCTTTTTAAAATTTTATTTGTGTGTGTGTGTGTGCGCGTGTGTGTGTGCGTGTGTGTGTGTGTGTGTGTGTGTGTGTGTGTGTGCATGTGCGGGTGCTTTTAGATCTCCTAAAGCTGGAGTTACAGGTAGTTAATGAGCTACCCACAGGGGTTCTGGGAACTGAACTCCCACCCTCTGCAAGAACAGCAAGTGTCCTTAAACACATTTAGTACTGCATAGAAATCTCTAAGACATATGCCAGGAACTGCACATTTTTTGGGCAAGCTGCACATTATTTGAGTCATAATTACAGATAACAATGTACTTTAGGTGTTGTTTTTCAATAATTATAACATTTTTATTTACAAAAACAAACAACCAATTAAACAATTTAAGTTCCCAGTACTTTTTAATGTGTGGTACTGTGTAAAACATTTTCCTCTATGAAGAGGCACCAAACAAAATTTACCTAAGTATTTAGATTCGCCCCTTTTACCATGGGCAGCAGAAACTAAACTCTGCAGGTTCTCGAAGGATTTTTTTCTTTCTACTTGCTTAATACATATAGGTTCATTCTGCTTCTCATCACCTGACAACTCTTTTGGGTGGATCTTTATGAGGAGCTCTCCCTGCACACCCAGGGGAAGGTCTGGTTCCAGGGAGCCTTCATTATTGTCATCTGTTACCCAGTCTCTCACCACTAATAGCAGAAACTGTTTATGTTTCATTTTTGCTTGTGGATTGAGGATGATTGAAAAGTTTACGGTTTATAAGATACACACTACTTTTTTTTGTCCATTTCATCATTTTTCTTAGAATGGAACAACAAAAAAGGAAGTGGTCCTCATTGTCAACTCCTTCCTTTCATGTGGGCTTTGTATTCCTTGATGCAGGTAGGTTTTATAACATTCTCTCCTGTTTTTCTATTGTTTTACCTGTTGTTGAGACAGAAGTATCATGGATCATTGATATCATTGGACAGTATGCTTGTCTTTCTATGATAGGAGAAGAATATCACCTTTTCTGGAAAATATTATGTCACCTTTCCTCATTCTTGGTATTTTCATTTTCAAATTTGGCACAAACTTCCCCTGTCCCTAAAACAGACTCTACTTTTCTCTGTAGCAGCGATTCAGCTATAGATGTAGCATTGTAGTACTTATCCTGGTAAAAATGGTGCCTTGTGCCAAGATAGGGTCCAAGGGCTGAAAGAACAGTTTCTTGCCATCTCTTTCCTTCAGCAGTGCATATCTCCATATTGCAGACATTTGCACACCATCTGAACAAGTAAACAGTATTTTATTATTTTCTCTGGGTTGTAGATGCGGAATTTTAAATGTCTTGTACAAAGACAACAGTTGCTTTGACTTGTATATTGTTCGAAATTTATGCAGGAAATCAGTACAGGTTGGATGTTGAAAAGTCTCCTTGAGTGACTATCTATTTTGACATTGTAGAAATGCCAGAAGTCCATATTTGCTCAAAAATCTATAACGACTTATTGTCTGGAAATATAGGGTAAATATCAAAGGATCTGTTGACCAATAGTCTTTCAGGTAATCTTTTCTTGTTTGACCTATCAGAATAATTAGGCCAAGGTTCTTGATGCCCTTCTGTGTAACCGGAGACTACTTTAGTTTTCTAGATGGTGTTTTGTGTTTCATTGCAGTTTGATTGTGATAGTTGGGTAACTATTTGCACAGTTCATCACCAAAAAAATGATTGGTCACAGAGGTACAGAGTCACTCTGAGACGGAAATGTAATGATCTGAGAATGACCTTCAGACGTTTGTAAGCATGATGGTGTGTCAACTTCACACCGGCAATTATCAGTAGCTTTGTCAGTGTCAGAATCACTTGAAACTACCATCACCGTGCGCTGCCTTACGGGTCTAATCATTTCATTGTCAGTAGAGTCGGCAGAGTCAGGCCAGGACTTGTCCAGATAGTCATCTGCATCCTTGATCCCACTAGGAATAGCTGAGAAATTACCATTAAATATGGAAATGTATCTCTTTCATTGATTCCCCTCCTTTTTCTGAGAGAGAGGGCATTTCTGAAAGTGCCAGGAACTTGAAGACTGAAGACTATGTGAATGACCAAAATACAGTATAACTGCAATGCTTTATGGGTTACTGCAATGCTTTATGGGTTTGTGCAATTATAGAGTTTTTTGCAGATTAGCCTGCAGTTTCCACCAATGAGATTGCTTCATTCAGTGTGGACCAGACAAAATGTTCACATCTAAGGTTAGTAACAGACAGCATGTGAAACATAAGAAAACTTGTGAGCTGTACGAAATGTGTTAACTGCTGAGCCATCTTTTCATCCTCTATTGGGAAGTTGTTGATTACTAGTTTAATCTTATTTTGTTGTTGTTTGTATGTATGTTCAAGTACTTTTTATTTTTATTATGATTTTTTGGGGGGGTTGGGGTAGCTTTTTCAGTCATTATCTAATTGTTGGTATACAATTATACGAACCATAGAAGTAGTACTTACCCTTGCCCCTGTTTTCATATGATCATTTAGCCAAAGTCCTGGCAATTTAGATAATCTTTTCAAAGGGCTATAGTTCCTTTTTATTTTAGTTACTGTATTTTTCAGCTCTAGAATCTTTGTCTCTCTGTGTCTGTCTGCTGTCTCTCATAATTTCCATTCCCATTGTTTCTTTTAGTGGTTTTATTTTGTTTTTGCCTTTTTTTTTTAATTCAAGGTAGGATTTCTCTGTGTAATAGTTCTGGTACTCACTTTGTACAGCAGGCTGGCCTCAAATTCACTGAGATCCGCCTGCATCTGCCTCCCAAGGGGCTGGGATTAAAAGTGTGCGCCACCACTACCTGACTCTTTTAGTTCTTTGTTCTAGTTTTCTACTAGTTTTTTTTTATTTAACTTATAAGGACAGATGATTAAAAGTCTTCTAATAAATCTAGCAACTGCCCTTTCTTAGAGATAGTTTATATTTTTACTGTGAATTAATGTATACTTTTGTGTTCATTTATATGGCTCAAAATTTTTGTTATTGTTGAACATATGTATGTAGTACAGTGGTTCTCAACCTGTGAGTTGTAACCCCTTTGGGGTTACACATCAGATATCTTACGTCGAAGGTATTTACATTTTGATTCATGATAGTATCAAAATTACAGTTCCGGAGTAGCAACGAAAATAATTTTATGGTTGGGAGTCACCACAAATTAGGGATGGTATTAAAGGGTTGCAACATTAGGAAGCTTGAGAACCACTGGAGTAGTATATAATGTATCTGGGAATTCAGTTCTTTGGACTCCCTGGGGCTTCTGTTTGTTTGTTTGTTTTTTCCTTTAAAATTTATTCAGCACAATACAATCTCCAACTCCACTGAGATGGCTGACCATGTCGATGACCAAAGCAGTTTATAAACTGGAATTCAGTTGCTGAGCCAGCCCAGCCTCAGCTTTCTTGTCAGAATCAGGTCATATAGCACCTACAGCCTTCTTCTGTAGGCGTCTTTGTCTGCCTCCCCTCTGTGAACCTTGCCTGTTGCTCACTCTCAGGACCTTTGGACCGAGGCCTACCAGTTTCAGGAAGGCTATGGTGCAAGGTGACAGACACTATGTCCGAGGTATGTGGAGGCAGTAATGGAGATATTGGATGCTATTGTTCATAAGGTACCAATAGAAACGTCTCCAGGCAAACTGTTCCTTCATGTAGCCTTTAGACTTTAGAGACTTGTATGGCCTTCATTATATGAAGGTTGGACATCTTTCTTGTCAACCATCACCCCTTCTTAGAAAAGGAGTTCATGGATGGCAATCCGATTCTTCTTAGGCATCAACATCGTGGTGGCCACAGGGACAGAGAGGGAGGCTGGAAAGGAAGGAGCGTGTGTGGCGCAGTGTCCCCCTAGGGATTGTTATTTCTGGTTTGTACGACTTGTTTAATTAATTAATTAATTCATTCATTCATTCATTCATGTAGGGGTAGCCCCAGCCAATCACCTTGCTTGTAGGGTGGGGTCGCCTGAGGATATTTTTTACTAATAAATATTTCTGGTTTGCTCTGCCCCTTCCCTTCTGCTTTCCTGTTCTCCGCTGGAACCTCGGGTTCTGTAAGTCTTTTCCCAATTAAAGCTGAATATATTATTATAATTTCTGTCTGCCTTCATTTACGCCGCTACAAATTCATTCATTCATTCTCTCTCTCTCTATTAGTAGACTTTATTTATTGGGTATCATAACTGAATTCTATCTCCTCCACTCCGTGATCAGCTGTAATTTGACAGACTTTTCTTTAAAACCCTCATCAGAAGATAAAAACTCTACTAGTCTTTGCAGAGCCCTCTGTCTTAGGACAGTCAGCGTTTATTCATTTCTGCTTTCATAGGAGCTAAAAGGTGCACCTAAGGTCAAAGTTCAGGTTCTTGTTAGATGTTTTTACTGAGCTTTTGTATAGCTTTGGGTATTCATGGAGACTTCTAGAGTTTCCAACATGCATAAGTTTTAAGCCTTTATTCATTTAATTATCTCCTTTTTCAGCCTCTTTGCAAACTTTTAGTTTTGTCTATTGCTTGTTGCAAATGTTATCTCTTGTCCTGGGTAAACACTGACCCCAAAATGATTTTGATACATACCATCTGGGAAGCTGCTTCAACCCTAAGAGTCTCCAAGTCTTGGAAACCGAAACAAGGCCCAAACCCAACCTTAGGTACCCCCATGCCAGTAATTGAAAACAAGCGTCAGATCTATTTAGTACCGACAACTACACCAACATGGGTTGCTATCATAGTGGTTGCAGTCATTTGAGGAAATTGTGGGTGGTGAATAGGTAAATTAAATTACCACAGATTTACTAAAATTCAGCAGCTTCTCTCCCTCTCCCTGCCTGCCTGCCTGAGCCTCCCTCCCTCCCTGTTTTATTTTTTCCTCTTTTGGAATGGGTGTGGTTTGAGATAGGGTCTCACTATTTAGACCAGGCTAGTCTTGAACTCATAGATAGCCACCTGCCTCTGCCTCCCAAGTAGTGGGTTTAAAGGCATATGCCTCCATGCCCGACAATAGCTTCTTTCTTTATTAATCATTTTTTTCTGATTTTTGTAAGATATCAATTAACTTTTACTTAGATAATAATTGATTTTGTTTTGCTGTGTTCTTCATTGCTTTGTGGTGGCATAGAGTTATTTTGTTTCTTTTTGTTTCATTGATTCTTTGTGAATTTTATTATTATGCCTCTGAAAAGAAAACAAAAACATGAAATAAAAATTTAAAAATAAAAATGCAAATTAAAGAAAGAAAAAGCCATTTTACAATGGAAACTGCAATGTGTCACCCCCATTCTCCCCTTTTGCCTAAACAGCTTTACTTGCAAATGTTCATTGTCATGACATTGGTCTGGTTTACAGCCCCTGGTTTCTCCTACACCATCAATATTGGAGCCATGGGATGGAGTTTAAGTGTTCCTTACTATGCCATATTTTTAATTTCACTACCACCTTTTTGAACAAGTTAAACGGAAAGCAATATGATGTTTATTGTCATGTGCTATTATTAGTCATCCCCCCCCTCCCCTTCCTTTCTTTTTGTTTTTCTTTTGGGGGTTTTAGTTTTTTGAGATAGGGTGTCTCTGTGTAACTCTGGATATTCTGGAATTTGCTCTGTAGATCAGGCTGGCCTCAAACTCAATAGAGATCTACCTGCCTCTGCCTCCCAAGTGCTAGGATTAAAGGCGTGCACCACCACCTGGCTTAAAGCCATTTCTTAATGTGTACTAATATTTTCTCATCCCCTAACATTCTATCTCCACTTACTAATTAATAAGTCTTTTACTTCTTCTCACCAGTATTTCATTGTTTGTGTTTTACACTGCATTGCTTGATACCATGCTAAGCAAGTGCAGTTTCTACCTTAATTTTCCAGAATTTGAATGCCATTACAAATGGTATCTGGAATACTTTTAATTTCTGTTTGCTCATTGGTATTATCTAAAACTAACGACATATGATTTTTAATAAAAAAACCACTTAGTTCTCAGAGCGTTTTAGTAGATTTGGTGTAATTTTCTATAGAGACAAGTATGTTCTCTGCTATTGAAGGCAGTTTTATGCCTTCCTTGTCCAATCTCTATGCCTTTATTGCTTTTCACAGCAATGCTAGGGCTTCCATTGAATAGGAGCGGAAAAATCAGACATCCTGCCGTTTGCTGTCTTAGAAATCAATCAGTGCTTCCCTGGTATCTTTACATTCCCTTAAATATATGTGATTCTCAGTATAATAAAATTAAATAGAAGTCCAGTTTTTCTTCTATACATTAACGTAGGCTGAAATATCTTATAATTCCAGATATACTGAAGTACATGTATGTCATTCTTTTCTTTGCAGATGTGCGCATTTGTAAATATCTATGAAAACACTTCTTTACAGTTCACTTATCTTTCTTCCTTAAGAGATGAGCATTTAGGAAAATAGAAATGTCTGGGGATTTTATATTGTGAACACTTGATATTAGGTTGAACTGTGTGAAATTGATCACTAGTTTGTAGGCTGTAAATCTTGCAGAGACAACAGTACCCCCAAAATGGGGGGAGGTTATGACAGTTCTTATAAAAAGATATAATTTAGTATTAAGTGTTAATTCATGAGAAAAAGTCCACCACTGCATATGATACATGTGGTCATGCTCCTGAAGAAGATGCTGTCTCAAGACTGAGACTTTTACAATCTTCTTGTGTGTTTGATTCTGTGATTTATCTGTTGGAGTATCCACACATTTAGGTTCAGATCGAATCCACTTGTGATCCTAGTTTTATGCATAAAACATTTTGGGAACACATTATTGAGAAATGAACTTTGTTTACTTTGCTGTGTGATACTACTTTTGTGCAGGAAGCTGTTCTACATATGTCATTATTAGTTTATGTGTGGGGCTGTTTTGCCTGCATGGATGTATGTGCATCTTTACTTGCGTGCCTGGTGTGCCCAATAGAGGCCACAGGATGGTATCAGGTCCCCTGGAACTGAAGTTCCAGAAAATTGTAATCTACCATGTAGGTTCTAAGAATTGAACTGGGATCCTTTGAAGAGGAGCTAATGTTCTTAACTGTTGCCATCTCTCTAGCCTCCTAAATGCATTTTTTAGGTGTTTCTAACTTAAAATATTTAGGTCAGGGTATGGATTCGAGAAGTGGAATAGTTAAAGATCAGCAGGTGCTTTTCCTTTCAAATAAATAAATATTTCAGCAGACGATAAGGACAGTAAAGCAAACAGAACAGGAAGGTTGTGCACATCCTTCACTTTGTTCTTTTTGTGTAATTTTTTCATTGGAAATTACTGGTGGAAGAAAGCTACACACTCTGTCTCTGTCTCTCTTCCTCTCTCCTCCCTCCCCCTCTCTCGAGTGGGTTTTTTTTTTTTTTTTTACTATCTATTCTTCACACTACTGTTCCATATAGCAAAATCTGGGTAAAGATTTTATATAATATTCATGAAACCAAAAAAATCTTGTTCATTGCTGTAATTTTAGCACTTATATAAATAGTTATTAACAAGCAATAATTTGAATAAGTGTGGGGATAGATTGTTAGGCCACCTAATTTGGTTCAAGTAAGAAAATATAATTTGTATATTTTTTATTTTAATACACGGTATTCAATAATCATCAAAGAGTCACATGCTTTTTGGAGTGACTAAATTGTGTCTGTCAGTGCTGTTACAGGAGGCTGTTGTTTTTAGTCCTAAATTTGAGCTTGATTGAAAAATGTTAAAGTCATTACTGACAAAAGTTGGATATGTTGGCTAGCACATGCCAGTAATCTTAATATAAGGGGGCTGAGGGAGAGGGGTGAGAAGAGTGCAAGACTGCCTGGTCTTGTTTCTGTGTAACAACCCAAACCTCTTAAAGTTGTTCTGGGCAGTGATGCACATGTCTGTAATCCCAGCACTCTAGAAGCCAAGGGGCGGGAGGGAGTGAGTTTGAGGCAGATTGAACAACATAATCAGAACCTATTGTTGTTGTTGTTTTAAAAAGAGTAATAAAGCCCCTCCTTCATTTAAAACTCCTGTTGAAAATAAAAGATTTAGAAAATATTTTTGTATTGGTAAACGAAATAGAACTGAAATTTTTTTCTTTTGTATTTGCTGCCACCAAGTGGCAAATTAGCGACATTGCCACTTCTGTTAGTATCTTTTTGTTTTGACTTGGGTTTGTTTTTACACAGTGGCTCAGGCTGACCTTGAAGTCAACAAAGCCTTAGAGTGGTGGGTTTTACAGGTGTGTACCACCCTGCCCAGCCACTCTGGTACTTCAGCTAGCTTGATTTGTTCCTATTTTAACAAAGGATGAGTAACACATTTTAGGACTTTTTAACCGCAGTTTACCTTCTTGAACCAGAGCTAGATAAGATCATTTCTGTGTTTCTTGCATTTTACAAAGGCCTATTAGGACATTAGCAACAAGTTACTGTTGACAAAGAATATTTTTTTTAAAACGCAAGATTTTTCTAGTGTAGTATGAAATATGATCGATACAAGCTAGTTTACAGAAACTTAATTCTTACACGTATTCTTTAGTGATACTGCATATGAGAATTATGTCTTCCTAATCTTTTAGAACTGATTTTGCTTATTTTGAAGAAATTTTGCGAAATTAACTAGTGGGCAACTTATTTTTATTCTAGGAAAACTATTATATAAGAATACGTAACATTCTTAGAAACGTAAGTGTTTAATATTAGGAGGTGGGCTTCATGCAGCTTGATATACTTTTGTATATAACTTGATGTAATCTTTCAAAATGTTATAGAAGACTGTGTGAAGACATGGATAATTCATTGTCTCCAGAAGTACACGCCCATTCTCCCATGTGTTTCTTCCTTCACACCCAGCTTAAATCCCTACTAAAACTGATTCTTTCTATTTTTTTTTTTTTTTTTTTTTTTTTTTTTTTGGATTTTTTTTTCAGGGTTTCTCTGTGAAACAGCCCTGGCCATCCTGGAACTCACTCTGTAGACTAGGGTGGCCTGGAACTCAGTGAGATCTGCCTGCTTCTGCCTTCTGAGTGCTGGAATTAAAGGCGTGCACCACCACCGCCCGGCTTAAAACCCACTCTTAATAAGCCCCCACTTTGTTTTGTGGGGAAGAAGCAAATTAACAAAATACATAACTGAAAGTATTTAGAAACGTATAGAAAATATCTAGAAGTGTTTAATTTTTTGATAGATCATGGTAAATTCTTAAATTTATGTATTAGAAATTAATGCTTGGTATTGGCATAAAACAAACAGGAAAACCAGAGGAATGGAATTGGAGATCCAGATATCAGTTCACACACTTATGAACACCTGATTTTTGACAAAGAAGTTAAAAATATAAAATGGTAGAAAGCATCTTCAACAAATGGTGCTTGTATAAATGGATATCAACATGTAGAAGAATGCAAATAGATCCATATTTATTGCAATGCACAAAACTCAAGTCCAGATGGATCAAAGACATCAATGTAAAGCCCGCCACACATAACCTCATAAAAGAGAAAGTTGCAAGAACACTTGAATGCATTGGCACAGGAGACCAATTCCTAAATAGAACCCCAGCGGCATAGACACTGAGAGAAACAATTAATAAATGGGACCTCCTGAAACTGTAAAGCTTCTGTAAAGCAAAGGACCTGGTCAATGACACAAAACGACAGCCTACAGAATGGGAAAAGATCTTTACCATCCCCATATTGGACAGAAGTCTGATCTCCAAAATATACAAAGAACTCAAGAATTGGACACCAAGAGAACACATAATCCAATAAAAAAAAAATGGAGTACAGACCTAAACAGAAAACTTTCAACAGAGGAATCTAAAATGGCTGAAAGACACTTAAGGAAATGCTCAGCATCCTTAGTCATCAGAAAAATGCAAATCAAAACAACTTGAGATTCTATCTTACACCTGTCAGAATGACCAAGATCAAAAACACTGATGACAGCTTATGCTGGAGAGGATGTGGGGTAAAGGGGACACTCTTCCATTGCTGGTGGGAGTGCAAACTGGTACAGCCGCTTTGGAAATCAATATGGAAATTTCTCAGAAAATTAGGAAACAGTCTACCTCAAGACCCAGCAATACCATTTTTTTGGGTATATACCCAAAGGAAGCTCTTTCATACTACAAGGACATGTACTCAACTATGTTCATAGCAGCATTATTTGTAATAGCCAGAACCTAGAAACACCGTACATGACCCTCAACTGAAGAATAGATAAAGGAAATGAGGTACATTTATACAATGGAGTACTACTCAACAGTAAAAAATGACATTTTGAAGTTTGTAGGCAATAGATCTAGGAAAAACCATATTGAACCAGAAAGACAAGTATAATATGTACTCACTCAGAAGGGGCTTTTAGACATAAAGAAAAACCAGCCTACAGTCTACAACTGTAGAGAACCTACCTAGACAACAAAGAGGAGCCTAAGAGAGACATGTGTGGATCTACATAGGAAGGAGAGGAGGCAAGATCTCCTGAGTAAATTGGGAGCGTGGGGGTCATGGGAGAGGGTAGAGGGGAAAACGGGTGGAAGGAATGGGAGCAGAGAAAAACATAGCACAATTAAAAAAAAGGAAAGATAAAGACAAATTAATGTTTTATATGTAAAGGTATAAATAATATTTTATGCATCACCTGCTACTTCTTAAACCATGTATAAATAAATATGGCTAAGTCGTTGGATATGTTGTCAGAAAATATATTTGGACAGGGTTTCTGCTGTGTGTGTGTGTATATGTGTGTGTGTGTGTATGTATTTTAAGATTTAAAAGGATAATTTATTGCCACTAGTTCTGAAAAAAAAAGCCCCATACTTTGTTTTTCTTCAAGAATCCAATAAGGTTTAACTTTTATATAGAGGTAGTCTTTAAAAGTGCATTTATATATGATATATGTTTCATATAAAATGACATGTATACATCTAATTCTCAGAGTTGTAAGTTGGAGGCAGGAGGATTGAGTTTGAGATCATCCTGGACTCCATAGAAAAACTTTGTCTCAAAAAAATAACAAGAATAAAAGACATATCCTACACAAATTAGTTTTATTGATAGGAGGATAAAAACTAAATTCTGAATTAGTAAAAATCAAAGTAAACTTTCTATCATTTAACAACTTTTCTTTTTTTTTTATCCTGACAGATAGATTAACTTTTCTTTTTTTTTTTTTTAACAACTTTTCTTAAAGCATGTAGTCCCTTCATGTTGTCTGTTTGCTTTCACTGACCTGTGATTGGAACTACTGCTTTCACTAGAGGAAAATGATATAGAAATTCATGTTATATCCTAGTATTCCTGTGTAGTATTGTCATTGGCTTTTTTTTGTGCTACATATGCCTCCTTAAAACTTAACCTTGCCACACATATAACTTTACCATACACATAATTACATGTGACTTAATACTTAATGCCAGCCCCAGTTGGAGGCAGCTAGTGTATAGTAGTGAGCTCTGTATTGGTGAGAGAATTTGATAGGTGCCTCTTCCTAGATAGATCTTACTTAATATTCTTTTTATAGCCTGGGGAAGAAAATAGTAAATAGCTGAAGATAATGAACATGCTGCAGATTGTTTTATTTTGTCCTGTAAAACCAGTAAACATTTGTATTTATTCTCTTTCCCGGCTGTCTGTTACTCTTCTCATTCTCTTAACTATTAAATGTAATACATACTTTAATAATTATCAGCTACAGTAATCATTAGGTGAATGTCTCCTGTGGTTTTAGTGAAAGTAGTTTAAAAAAAATCTCTTAGACTGCAGAGGAAAAGCATTAGACTGGGGAGCACTAGAAAGGCATGTGAGTTTGATGTGTGTGCTGTTTGTTGGGCTTCACATTTGAAGTGGAAACATTAAAGACTGTAGTCAGTAAAGGAAGAAACCGTGGTTTAATAATTGTTGCTTTATAGTCACTGGGCTGCAGTTGCTATCTTTTTGTTAGATGTCTTTATGCTCTCAAAACAGTAATGCTGCTTGATATTACTCAATACAGTATTCCTTCAGAACAGAAAAAAGTACCCTTACTGGAGTTGTATTCAAGTTGTCTTTGGTTTATGTTGTTAGAATGGAAAGCTGTTTGTTACCCTCTGATGAACAGGCTATTCGGTATGTTAAACTGGACCGAATATGATTACGTTCAAGATCCATTTCCCTTTAACAGTTCTGAGGTATGAGATATATGGCTGCTGGTGTCTCTTTACTTGGCCCCTTTTAAGAAAGTCTAGGTGACATTCCAAATGACCACTGTTTTTTTTTTTTTTTTTACGATGCTGATAGGCACATGCTATCTTTTCCTTCATACTTTATTTCTCTCCCCCACTCCTTTCCACTACCACCCCCTTTGAGACAGTGTTACCATGTAGCTGTGGCTAGTCTCTTCTCATTTTTTTTTTTTTTTTAAGTTTTGGAGCCTGTCCTGTAGACCAGGCTGGCCTTAAACTCACAGAGATCTGCTGGCCTCTGCCTCCCAAGTGCTGGGATTAAAGGCATGCATCACCACCACCTAGCCTTTTTTCTCACTTTTAAAAATGTATTAAATGACTCATTTGTTATTACCTGAGAGATGTTGATAGCTAGATTTTCACTGGAAAATTCTATGCTTCATTTGCTTTCGTTTCATAAATCATCTTGTAACTCCTGACTCATAAAAGGCTTTGGATAAATCATAAAGTATACCTTTTCTAGTTCTTTTCTTAATTCAATGTTTGAGAAATAGATGGACAAAACAGAAAAGCAAACAAAAAAGTCCTATGCAAAAGAGAAAGACAAATCAAAAAACCTTTAAGAGTTTGTGTGATAAATAATTTTAATTGGAAAAATACAACAAATAGCTGATTGCTAATAACACACAGACACACACATACACACATCTCTGTTAGTGTTGAAGACTACTGAATTTTCAACCTGCTTTTGCTATTGTTTTTGTAAAAGTTGTAATTCTTACCTTTTACCACTGGGTGGTGCATTTGCATTGTTACTACTACCCCTTTATAAATTTATATAAGGGAACCATTTGAAAAATCCATAATAAAATTAAGGTGGTGGTATAGTTTATTGTGCATTTGATCAAGTTTAAGCTAGTTCCAAAAAATATCTTGTGATATATTATGCAGTTAAAGAGAAAGAGTGAGAAAATGTGTGTGTTTGTGTGTTTAGACAATGTCTCATATAATCTCAGAATTTGGGAGACAGAAGCTAGAGGATTTTTGTGAATATAAGGCCAGCCTGGTTTGCATAGTGAGTTCCAGGACTGCATAGAGACCCAGTCTCAGTAAAACCGAAAAAAGATGTTTTGATATTGTAGGTAATAACTTCATCAAACTAGGACCTTGTACATGCTAGGCAAGCTGTCTACCCTTGAGCTCACAGATGATACTGTACTTTAAATAACATCCAAGTTATTTTTTTTAAAAATTCATAATTTCTTAAAATGCTTAAAAAACAGGAAGCTCTGGTTTTAAAAGGTATCCTTAATTATATCATATTGTCTTTTTCTCCCGTCCCATAGCTATTAACACCTTTATGACAAAAACTTTCCTTTTTTAAAAAAATATAGCTATTATATTTGCATTCTACTTTTAAAGCTACCAAATGTCTTATTGACATTTTTTTATTTCAATGAGTTAAGTAGTCAGGTGTCAAGATTTTATTTGGAGTTATAGCAAGGTTCCAGTTCAGAGGAGAAAACAAGCAAAAACAGGCATCCTAAATTACCCTATGTTGTAGTTTGTTCAGATTATCTGAGCATGTCTTGTGTTCATGTATAAATGTAGGTGCTCTCCAAGGCTAGAGGCCTCAGATCTACTGGAGCTGGAGACAGACAGCTGTGAGCCATCTGTCGTTGGTGCTGGGAATAGAACTTGGGTCTTCTGCAAGAGCAACTTGCCACCAAACCAGTTTTCCAGGTCCTATTTTTTAGCCTTTGAGGAATAAATTTAGAGGTTTTTATTACCCAGTGAGTTTAGAGCAATAGTTCCCAACCTCCCTAATGCTGTGACCCTTTAATACCATTCCTCATGTTGTGGTGACCCCTCCCCCAAGCATAGAATTACTTTCATTGCTACTTTATAACTGTAATTTTTCTACTGTTAAGAGTTGTGATGTAAGTAACTGATATTCAGGCAATCTGCTATGTGACCCCAGGGAAAGACTCTTCTGTCCCAACGGGGTCGCTACCCACAGCATAGAAGGGAGGCTTTGGCTTTGTAGGTTACTTTTTAGCTTAATCAACAGTCATTGTGTTTATGTTATGGTTGGTTTTGTTTGTTTGTTTAAACAACAGACCACACAAAAGAATCTAGCTCAGTATTAGAACATTTATCTAAGGTGTGTAAGGTGTGTAAGGCCTAAGTTCAATCCTCAACACTCAAACTTTCTACCATAATTAAGAATCTCTTAACAGAGAAAGCATACATTGGGGACTTAATGGCACACCTGAAAGCTTTAGAAAAAAAAGAAGCAGAGGTGCCCAGAAGGAGTAGAAGACTGGAAATAATCAAACTGAGGGCAGAAATCAACAAAATAGAAACACAGAAAACAGTCCAAAGAATCAATGAAACAAAAAGTTGGTTCTTGGAGAAAATCAACAAGATCGACAAACCCCTATCCAAACTAACTAAACAACAGAGAGAGAACACGCAAATAAATAAAATCAGAAATGAAAGGGGGGACATAACCACAGACACAGAGGAAATCCAGAGAATCATTAGATCTTACTATAAAAGCCTGTATGCCACAAAACTGGAAAATGCAAAAGAAATGGACATTTTTTTAGATAAGTACCATATACCAAAGCTAAACCAAGACCAGGTGAATGATCTAAATAGACCTGTTAGTCGCGAAGAACTAGAAACTGTTATCAAAAATCTCCCTTCCAAAAAAAGCCCAGGACCAGATGG
>NW_026067910.1:19980990-19995081 GCF_014885135.2 Alexandromys fortis
GGATGGAGGTGGGTGGTCCTTGGACTTCCCACAGGGCAGAGAACCCTGATTGCTTTTTGGGCTGACGAGGGAGGGGGGCTTGGTTGGGGGAGGGGGAGGGAAAGGGGAGGCGGCGGTGGGGAAGAGACAGAAATGTTTAATAAATAAATAAATTAATTAAAAAAAAAAAAAAGAATCTCTTACACACACACACACACACATACACACACGTACGTTTTAGTCCATGTAACATAAGTATTGTTTTGTGTTTTTAGAAATCTCTTACAGAGAAGCAGGGATGTAGCTCAGTGGGTAGAGTACTTGTTTAGCATTTGTAAGGCTCTGTAGTTCTTCAGTCTTTAGTATTTCAGGGCAAAGGAGATTTTGAATATCAGATAAATGTGCATTATATGGCATATATTGTATTTTAAATCATTCTTTTATTCAGTATTAAGGTGATTTCATGTTTTTGTTTTTTTTGTTTTCGAGACAGGTTTCTCTGTGGCTTTGGAGCCTGTCCTGGAACTAGCTCTGTAGACCAGGCTGGTCTCGAACTCCCAGAGATCCGCCTGCCTCTGCCTCCCAAGTGCTGGGATTAAAGGCCTGCGCCACCACCGCCTGGCTATATGTTTACATTTTTTTAATATCTATCTATCTATCTATCTATCTATCTATCTATCTATCTATCTATCTATCCATCTATCATCTATCATCTATCTATCTATCAATCATGTATACAGCTAGCCAGAAGTGGGCACCAGACCTTATCACAGATGGTCGTGAGCCACCATGTGGTTGCTGGGAATTGAACTCAGGACCCCTGGAAGAGCAAGCAATGCTCTTAACCACTGAGCCATCTCTCCAGCCCTATGTTTACATTTTTTACAAGTGGAAATGATAGCGAAAAAGTTTGAAAGGCATATTGATGTTATTGGTAGCTGTTGGCAGATTGTTTTTTCCCTCCAGTTCACTGTCTCGTGGTCTCTGGCATAGAATTTTGCAGTAGCTTACTGGTGGTTATCTCTGCTATAGTGGCAGCTCATTTTTAGGTTACTTTTTATTTTATGTCCACAGTGAGGTTTTTTTTATGTATAAACTTGATTTTTACTTTTCAACTTGATTTAAAAGGTACAGTCCATCATTGTACAGATTTAAAAATCTGTTTGCTATATTATGACACTCATGGCTCTTCATGACTTAGCTGCTCTCTAATTTTCTGCTGTATTTTATACAGCCCTTCTATATATTCTGTGGATAAAGAGGTGACTAGGGAACAGTGTATATACAAAGGCAGAACTGTATGGAATGTTGTGACATTTTAATTGCAACAAGTTGGCATATGTGAAACTTAGGGTAGTAGAAGTCATTCTGATTTTGTGTGTGTGTTATAACTCACAGAGGTCAGAAAACTCCTTGTGTGCATTTATTCTCTCCTGTCATGCGGATTCTGGGAATCAAGCTTTGGTTGTCAGGCTTGGCATCAAGTGTCCTCACCCCCCTGAGCCATCTGACTGTCCCTGAGACAAATATCCAGATGAATTGGGTAGTGATATTTGTCAGGTACAAACAAAAAGAAATAAAAAGATTACCTAATTAGATGGTACATGCCTCAAAAGGGGCAATGCTTTTATAAGCAAGTTTATTGATAACATTTGCCGACTAAAGTTTCTCTCAACTCAGAAACACAGGTGCTCTGGGGATAACCCTGTGTGTGAACAGAGCAGTAGCTAACAGTAGAGAAGACCTCTAGAAAAGCATGAATTCAGGAAAACAGAAGATAAAATGGCTTTTTTAGGGTAGACCAGATTAAGAATTATGCACAAGAATATATGATCTTATTCAGAAAATCAAGTGAACACAATGAAAATTTTGCCTCTATTTCCTTTCAAAAGACTATAAACAAAAAATTTTAATAGGGTAAGCAACAAATAAGATTTTTAGAATATATCTAACATGTCAAATGTGAAGGACATAAAAGGGAAAACTGTTGTAATAATTATGTACCATTACTGTATTTTGGAAATTACATTTCCTCATATCTCAAGATGTAGGTTGAAAATAAGCAAAGCTACTAATCATTCATACTGATTTGAAAGCCAATATGAATTAGAGGGTCTTTTTCCCCTCTTTAATGTTTTGTTTTCTCAAATCTCCCATTTGATTTGTCTAGTATTATTAGTTTTTTTTGTTTGGTTTTGGTGGTTTTTTTCCTCTCTTTTCCCTCCCTCCCTCCCTCCCTTCCTTTTGACTGTCTTGCTGTATAGCCCAGTCTGGCCTTTAGTTCAAATATGTACCACCATACTCAGCTGAAACACACTAACTAGGTCTTGCCCTTTAAGAAACACTGAAGAGATGGCTCATTAGTTAAGAGACTTGGTACTCTTTCAGATATGATCTGAGTTAAGTTCCTATCACCCACAGGGCAGCTCATAACTGCCTGTAACTTCATTTCTAGGGGAAATCTCATGTCCTTTTTCTGGCTTCCATGGGTACCACAAATGCACAGTGCGTGCTCACACGCGCGCACACACACACGTAGGACTCATACATACACTGAAATTAAATTCTTAAAAAAGACTAAAGAGCCGGGCAGTGGTGGCTGGTGGCGCACGCTTTTAATCCCAACACCCTGGAGGCAGAAGCAGGTGGATCTCTGTGAGTTGGAGGTCAGCCTGGTCTATGAGAGCTAATTCGAGGACAGGCTCCAAAGTTACAGAGAAACCCTGTCTCAAAAAATGAAACAAAACAAACAAGAAAGAATAAAAAAAGATTATTTACAGCATGATTATTCATGTTGGTTTCTATAATTTGAAAACACTTGTGTAAATGTGATACTACGTTACTGTACTTTAAAAGTTAAGGAGAGTGAGTTGCTATGGTTACCCTGTGTTTATTTCTTTGAGCAATAATTACATGAGACAGCCCAAGAATTTCCACTAGTACAGAGAGATCAGTCACTTACGTGTACACTGGTTATTCCACACACAAACTAAAACTGTATATCACTTATGTTAGAAAGTAGCTATCATTTGGAAAATAATAAAGAAAATGACTCATGTCTTTTTGAACTGTAACGGGGTGGAGACATACTGAACATTCTATTTTAAAATTCAAGCAATGACTCAGATAGTTTAGAACATTTTTCTTTAGTTCCCTTTATCAAAAAAATGCTATATTTTGCGTGGAATGGTGGCATACACCTTTAATCCCAGTACTCAGGAGGCAGAGACAAGTGGATCTCTATTAGCTCGAAGCCAGCCTGGTCTACAAGAGCAAGTTCCAGGATCACCAAGGTTACACAGAAAAACCCTGTCTTGACAAAACAAAAAAAAAAAAAAAAAAACAGACAAAAAAAGAATGATGTATTTCAGTATAGCAATTTTTATGGCTAAAAGAAGGAAAGTAGTTTTCTGATGTGTTTGTGGTATGGAATTTCTTTAAAAGCAAAACAAAACAAAACACTGCTGTAGTAACCAGTGTTTTGGAGAGCAGCAATCTTCAGGAACACAGAACGGGATCTTTTTTAAATATTTTTTTTTACTTTAGTAAGCTTATAAAATGCTATGATTATAACTGTTAAGCAATGCTAATTCCATTAGTTGTAACTGGTTCTAAACTTCTTAAAAATAAAGGAGCTGTCTTAATAGAATCTGTGACTAGTCCATTCTTAGCTAATTTAGTTGTTAAGCCTACCAACAGTGATGCTTCAATTTTTATTGTTTTGTTGATGTTTATATTCATAATATCCAGCATCACAGGCATACTTAAAACTTTTGAGCCAATATAAGGTTAATCATTATATTTTAATAACTTATTTGTAATAGAATATTGTTTGTCCCTTAATATTAGGGCTATTTTAAACTGAAAATAATTTATATTTAAAATAGAAACTGGATTAAATAGTAAAGGGTCTTACCATAGCAGTAGGAATTGAAATACTGTTCTTTAGGTTGAGTGGTTTAGTTTACTTACTGCTGGACCATACATAGGTTTTCCCTCTGTAAGACTTAGCATGGACTCTAAGATAACTCTATTCAGTCATAAGATACCCAGCATACCTCACGACATTATTATCAAACATTCTTGTTCAGTAGGAGGACCATTTCCTTTTCTCTCCCTTAGATCAAAAAAAAAAAAAAAAAAAAAAAAAAAAAAAAAAAAAAAAAAAAAAAAAAAAAAAAAAAAAAAAAAAAAANAAAAAAAAAAAAAAAGAAAGAAAGAAAAAGAAAAAAGAAAAGCTTTCCTAGAAGCACTAGAAGCACTACAGCTGACTTTCCCTGGCATGTTGTGACAGAGCAAGAAATAGGATGCAACTTCTTTAATCAAAGTAGATGAAGTTACACCAGATACTTTGGAGCAAGTAAAAAATTATTTGTATAAAAAGAGGTTCTATTTTAGAGAAGAACCCTGAAAATAGGCGATGTTATTATAATTTTATTTTTATGTTTCAAGTGTTAGAATGATATATTTGATTTAACTATATAGCGATGGGTAACATCATATGTTACAATATTTGCCTATAAAAACATTTAATATATGTTAAAGTAACTAGTATGTCGTGGTCAGGTGCCAGCCCAGACCATAAATTATTTCTCTGGATGAGAGGGGAGGTGTGGGATTAAAGACTCAAGTCACATCGCTTTATTGGGAGGGAGATTCTCAGTGATCCCCCCCTGAAATCCTGTGTTCACATCCTGAAAATTCTCACCCGCATTTATTCTCCAAACAACTTTTATACCAAAACTTTTATACTTAAACTGAGGAGGGAACTCATTAGCATTCTGTTCCCTAGGTAACTAGGCGAATGTCTAAGGTCACGTCCACACCTATCTATACCTGCTCTGTTGTCTTTCTATCTTCCTGTTCTGTACAGCAGCTCTGTAGCTGAATTAATATCTCTATCCTAGGTGTCCTCCAAATTACAAAGAAGGAGCAGAACAACATTAGCATATGCTGACCCTTTGTTAGGTTTGTCTGGAAAGGTTAGGTGACCACCTTCTGTGTGGTCAGGTGCAAACTATGGCTTGAGAGTCTGGCCGCCATACAATGTAGACATATGAGCCTGTATAATATATGGCCCTACACTAATAGAAGCAGACATGGTGACATGTACCTAGAGTCCCATCTGCTAGGCAAAGCAGGCAGATCTGTTCAGTGCAGGAGTTCTAGGCTAGCCTAAGCAACATAGCAAGAGCCCATCCTTCCCCACGGAAGATTAACTATTGAACCCCATGTGAATGTTGGTTCTTCTCTACATGAATACTTAATAATTTTGAGTAATTTTTGTCTCTAATTTCTGGCATTCTTACTTATATTAAGTCCCCCTCCCCATGATTTAATAAGTAAATTGGCTTAAGCAAATAGTAGCATTGAAATGCTCATTCAAACTACAGAGCTAGTTCCAGGACAGGCTCCAAAGCCACAGAGAAACCCTGTCTCAGGAGTGGGGGGAACTTACAAATAGATAATCTTTTGTTGCCTAAACTTTCAACAGTCATTATCAGTTTTCTTTAATGAGCAGTTCTTCCACATAGAAGTAAAGTTTTTTTTTTTAAAAAAATCTTAATGGTAGTAGAAATATATGTTTTTTGGCGTTAAGCATTTTAGTCTTCTGAGTTCTTTTTTCCTATATAAAATGTGAGTATAGTAGATTATTATATTAAGGGAAAATATAGCACCATGCATAAAATGCTGAAAAATAGCATGAGGTTGTTTATAAGAATACGAGATGATAAAAGGAGAAAATACAGATCAAGGTGGGGCATAGTATTTCTTTGTAATAAACTGGGAAATATTCTTAGTTTGGAGCAAAGTGGGAAAGGTAGTGAAAGCCAACTTCACAGTGGTTTTGGGTGGTTTTGTTTACAGTGTTTAGGATTAAACCCATGGTCTGGTGCATGCTAGACAAGTGCTACAACCTCAGCCCCCAAATGGTTGGTTTTCACACTGAATTGTAGCTTTTGGGAAATTATTTTATCGGGAAGGAAGGCTTGGTTGTTTAGTTTCTATGTTAAGATTGTATGCTCTATGTAATTCAGGACAAGAACTTTAAACAGTTGTTTTATGCAGCTGCTTAGTGGGTTTTTAAGACTTCAGAGCATATTCAGATATGAAGGTATTATTTAATGTCTTCAGTGAAAATTCAAATGTTTCATAAAATCTTAACATTAGGACTTCTACCTTTATGAAATTTAAAATTTTTTCTTTAAAAAAGTATGAGTCAATAAATGATTGACTCATTAACTTAGAAGTCATAACAAGCCTTAACATTTGATTTTTTAGAACCTCTTTCCATTCTAGAAAATAACATACATCCAAGGGGGAAGAAGAAATGAAAAGGGAGGAGGAAGGTGGTCTTGGAAAAATAAAAAGTCGTGCACCTTAACTTAGGTTCATGGTCTTTAGTCTGATACACTATGTCTCTTTCCTCTTGAGGTCTCTCTTACTACGGACATTCTTACTGCAGCTGCTATCATGGAGTTAAACATTGGCTGTACTTGTCGCATACGAAAGCAGTTAAGCTGTTTGGGATTGTTTACTTGCTAACGCCAGTGTTACTCAGCAGAGGCAGTACACCAGATTTCCTTGTGGCTTTTAGTGGAAAATGTTAAAAGTGCACTTATTTTTCAGTTATAGAATTTTCAGTTTGATCTGGATTAGTCACAGAACTGGCATGAACCCTCTAATTGTGAAGGCTGTCCAAATGCACTGTTTTTTTTTCTACTGCTAGAGGAAGTTACATCCGTTACATCCTGAGCAGTCGTTCGGCTCTCTGGTAAGTGTAACGTGAGCATTACTAGGCATTTCATCCTGCGGGTCTTCAGACTGTTGCTCGGTCGAAATGCTTCTGCGGGACTGATTCTGAGGTTGTGTAGGTATTTCTCAAGGGCTTATTCATTTGAAGATTACAGTGGAATTTTGCAAGATCATCTGAGGAACAGGAAAGCATCTGAAATCAACTGAAAAGGATAACTCTAGCGGTTTTTACCAGGGGAGGAAACGGTATTGGCACAGAGACTGAATAAAGTAGTTGGCTCAGAGAAGATGCACAGTCTGCTGTTTTCCCTCTGAATGAGGACTATTTAATGGAAGCTGTATTCATGCAGAGATGAAAGGAAGTACTAGAGCGATAAACTACTCAAAATGAAAACTCCGAAGCAGTAATTGGAGCTCAAAGGTCTTCTGATTCTTTTGCTGTCTCCTTGTTAGGATTCTCCACTGACACCATTTCTGCCTAGTGCCTGTGTCTTTTTGCTGGGCAGCCAGGAACAACTCTGCCTGATGGAGAAAGAATAAAAGCTTTGCCTTGCTTCTGTTACTGATGGGATAAAGCTCTGTGTTTGGACTGCTGTGTGTGAAGTCTGGATTATCAACTTGTATTCTCGTACCAGAGGTCCTGTTGTCTCCTGTGATCTGACTCATCACGTGTAAATGTGCTGCAGCTTTGCCGTTAATGCAGAGTGGTGGCTTTTTTTTCTTTCCTAAACACAGAAAGAATTGTCAACCCCTGAACTTCATTTTCAGGATTTATACTAACTTCTATATGTTTTGTTTATTTGTTTCCTGGATAATAATCTGTATTAAGTTGTTGAAGCTGAAAAAATGAAGAGAAATTAGAAGTGGAAACAGAATAGTGAGATTCTGTTGTTTTTATTTTCAGCTACAAGCCGCCCAGCCTACTGGTAACTGTATGACCTTGTAGACAAGAGTGGGGCTCTCTGTGGCCACCTCTATCTCAGCAGTTGTTTCTGATTTCATTTTTTTATGGTGTGGTGTCCTGACACCCAAAACAAGGATTGTTTTGTACAGAGTAAATTTCAGAGCTTAATGTAATTATTTTGGCCGAAGACAAATATTTTTAAAAGAATTAACCCATAGATTTGAGCTTTAATTATTGACATATTGATGTGAAACTTTTTATAGATTGCAAAAACCTGGCAGAAAGAAATAGGTTTTTATTTTTAGGAAGTTATGTGTCATAATTTTAAACTTCAGTTACTCTAATATTACTATGAAACCAGCTGCACTGTTCAGAGAATGTTCATGAGTGATATACAGAAGAGGAGGAAAAACTGTGCTCTTCCCACTGTGACTTCTATCATAAAGCGTGGAGTTTAATATTCTAAAAGAGCGAATGAGTCGAGTGTGTATTGTTGTCTTGGAGGAGGTAGAAGATGATTCTCCTGTATTCATTTCTAAGTTGCCCCAGGAAAATAAATCTCTACATTCTCCATTCTCTGGAAATGTATTGGTAAGCTATGAGAGTTTTTGTTGATTATATTTTATAGAGCTAGTTATGTAAATTTAAATTTGTAGTAGTACATTGAGTTAGATTTTACTAGCTTCATTAGAAACTCCAAGCAGTATGTGGGTCTGTATGATGCAGTATTATTTGTGTGTAAAATGAGTACATTTCTCAGTTTTTCTTTTTCAAATGCTTAGTTTTTACTTTAGACTACATCTGTTCATCTCCTTATGAAGACTCATAACAAAGTAGTTATGAAAACATGCTCTTTGTTTTCTTTTGGTTTTAGAACTGATCTGACAATCAGGGATTCTGCATATTTTTGAAAAGGTTGACTACTACCAGCAACGTCAAGGCATAGCCTTTTCTATAATGAATTTTACCCATTTTCATACAAAACTTTATATTAAAAAGAATCAGGGTATGTCCTTAACCTTATTGTAAACACTGTTTTCATTAGCTAACCCTTATTTGACTAGTATATTATGATGCCTTGCAGAGGCTATGCTGCTGGTTAGGAGCTTATATTTAAATATGACATGCGTATGTTTGTCTTTCTTGTTATTCAGATGTGATGTGTATTATCTTTTGGTCTTTGAATAGTAGTTATTTTTATCAGATGCTAAATTTTGTTTCTGGGATCTCTATCATATACTATATACAGTGTGTATGTTTTCAAAATCTCCTTTCATAGTCTTCAGTGGATTAGGAATTGCTTATTTAATTGGTTCTATTCCAAGAATAGATTTGAGTTATCAGACTTATTTGTATGTCTGTCTTTTCATCAAATTAAGCAAAGGGCTTTCACATAAGAAATAAAATGAGTGTCAAGTCTGTTACTTAATTTTGGTCAAATTACTTTTGAAAAGATTTATTAATTAGGCTTCTTTATTACACTCCCCAGGATGAACTCCATACTTTTAATATTATTAGACTGCATGAAATGTCTGATTTATGTTCCCTACCCCCTCAAAAAAGATTATGGCTACAGGGGAGAAAAAAAAACATTAGATTTAGAAATCATGCAAAAATATCTTTAAAGTTATATATATTATATGATCAATGTTTATTTATTTATTCATTTTCTTTTTTTAGCCGTCACTGGTGCAAGCTATATTTAATGGTGATCCAGATGAAGTTCGAGCACTAATATTTAAGAAAGAAGATGTTAACTTTCAGGTAAAGCAGTTAATTCACTTACACCAACCTTTTTAGCCTACTTTTAAAAAACTCTGTCCTGCTATTGTGATTTTGTTTGCATGTTTTTGTTTAAAAGCATAATTTTGCAACAGTTGTTTTCAGTGAGGGAGGGAAAATCCTGCTCGTGATCAAAAGAGATATACTGGACATATATATATATATATACATGCATACATGCACACATACATACATACTGGACAGAAAACCCACAGCTCCCAGAACTCAATTGAGAGGTTTTTGTCCTCTGAACTTTTTATATGGAAATTTTCAAATGCAGGAATACTGAAAAAATAGTCTCAAGACCCTTCCTTTGGTTCAGCATTGATAACATTTTGCTGTTCTCATTCACAAAGAGTGTGTGTGTGTGTGTGTGTGTGTGTGTGTGTGTGTGTGTAGAGATACATGTTTTTCTTTTGTTGAACCATGTTTTGAAAGTAAAACGCAAATATGACAGTTTATTATTTTTAGATATGAGGATTCTTTTTAAAACTTGACAGAAAAGATTTCTGTAAAGTTAAAATGTATCTTATTTATGATATCAGATGTGATTTCTGTAAATAATTGTGGTGAGAGCTTTGTGAATACTTTTTGTTAAAGTATATTTGCTGTACAAAATGATGGGCTTCATTAATCACATTTTTGTTCAAGTAAATCATATACTTTGATTTTATTTACTCTCTATTATCCTTTCTTATCCTCTTCCTTTTTCTATCCCTTCCTCTTCTCAACTAGTCTTTTCATTTTCATGGGTCATATGTATGTGATTCTATGTAGATAGATAAATATATACATAAATACACACAGAGACTCTTGGTTTTTATTAGACTCAATTATGATAGATTGTTTGAAAACTTTTTGAACTTAATAATATAGTAGCTGTAATATTCAAGGTTAACATGCTAGAAAGTGTAGAAAGAAAATATATAAAACAGTATGGAGATTATTTTTTAAATATATAATATTTATATATAACTGTTCTGAAATAGGACCTTATTTTGTAGCCAGTACTGACTTTTTTTTAACTTATTAAGCTTGCTTAATATAATCTAATTTAGTAAGACAAAATAATTTCATTATTTTATAAACATTTTCTGGAAATAACTATTCCTCTTAAGGATGGCATGGAAAGTCTCATGACTCCTAAAGTTGCTATAACACTACCAAAACATGTTCTAGAATTTTTTGTAATTATAAGAAATATATGCTATAAACGTAATACACTACAAGCATATCTTGAATTCTTATCTCTTTCTTTAGTTTTATAGAGTACCATTTAATGTTGTTAGATATTTAAACGTTTATCTTTTGAAGTTCAGATTATCTAAATAGATGTGCGTTATTGACTCAAATGGTTGATTTCTAAGAACATGGAGTATTGACCTAGAGACTGCTGTCATAACTTTTCAAGTGAATGGCTTCTTGGTTTATATTTAGTTGGAGAAGCATACATCTAATTCAGGATTTATTTATTTTAAGTGGAATGCATGGTTCACTTTACCTAATTAGGCTGTCTTAGCAAGTCCACTTTGCCTAGCACAGACAATAGTTGTAATAGTGTAGATGTATGAGCAGAAGGGAAACGAATGTACACTATTTTGTTTGGTCTTTGATCTTTAGCTTTAATAATACTAACATTTCTTATTTAGTGAGAATCTCAGGAATAATCTAATTACTCCATCACAAAGCTCGTAGGTGCCATTTATTCTCTACTTTATTCAGTCAAAATACCTTAAATGGAAAAAATAAATCTTGTTTTTGAACATCATTAACACTATAAGAAATATCAGTGTCCCTTCTTTGAGGGAGACTGTAGCAGGTTCCTAGTAATAACAAGGATTACGTGTGAAAGAATTATGCTCCTTGAAATTCAGATTTCTTGTTTTTAAAGGTTATTTTATGCAAGTGTGTTTATGTTGTATTTGTGCGTGCGTGCATGTGCTCTTGTCTCTGCATGTGGAGTCGAGATGTTGACATTGGATGTCTCCTTGAGTTCCTCTTCACCTTATATTTTGAGGCAGGGTCTTCTCTTAATCTAGAGATTGCCTACCACCCAGCACTGACTTGGGTTTCAGATGCTTGCTTTCACCCCTAGATTTTGCATACTCAAATTTGAACTCAAATAAGGCCATTTACTGGCTCAGTAAATGGAAGCTTTTTGCATGTGTAGTTTGTTGGTAGTATTAGTTTGTTGTAGTGTTGGTGATCAAATTCAAGGCCCTAAGCATGCTTGTTGAATAATTTACTCCAGAGCAAGCTGATTATCAGCCGGTCTTATGACAATGCAGAGTTTAGGATCTGAGCCTTGTCCACACAGCATGAAACGAGTAACAACTGCACATGCTCAAAACAAAGCTGAAAGAGTATTCTCTAGGTTTCCTTTCAAATCAGGGGAAAGCATCTTTGCTTAGAATACTGACAAAATATCCACTAAAGTCTTGATGATTATAAGCCTGCTCTATCAGTAGGCAAAATAGAAAATGGTTACCTACCTACCTACCAA
The DNA here is from genome assembly GCF_014885135.2 of Alexandromys fortis. Classification (NCBI taxonomy): domain Eukaryota; kingdom Metazoa; phylum Chordata; class Mammalia; order Rodentia; family Cricetidae; genus Alexandromys; species Alexandromys fortis. The sequence goes on from NW_026067910.1 coordinate 19,992,915, forward strand.
CCTATTACTTAGTTTGCTTATGTCTGTTGTGGTTTATTGCCTGCTTCATTTCTTGGGGGAAAGAATAGGAGCTTGTTTGGCTATGTCTATAGTGATTCTGAACTTCCATAGGAAGGAGGAATGGAAAAGTAGTTGCTTACGTCTGTAACTTAGCAAGGATAGATAACTGATTACTTTACAATAGAGATAGCAAACTTTGAAAAAAGAAGTTACTCATGAAAGAAACACTGTAAACCACCAGGGATAAATAAATAACTTAAAAATTAAAGTTATGTTGTTATTTATAGTATAAAGAACATTTGAACTATGAATCAAATTTTCTTCATCATTTTAGACAGACAACTTAGAACAGTTCCCTCTAACTTCAGCGTTGACATTATGCTTTTGTTCTACATATGTAAGGTTACATTAATTAACTTCAGGGTCATTCTTGAATCTAAATTTAGGATTCTCCAAGTCCTCAATGTCTTTGAATGCCTTCCGGATTTTATCCAGAAGATACCACTTGTTTTTCTGATTTATACGACCAAAATTATAATTAAATGTCTTTCCTTAGAATTTATAAGAAGTTGATGTCATATTGTAGTTCTCAGATAATTTAATCTGAAATATTTATGGCACCCCATTTCAGAGAAAAGTTTGATCTATATTTACAGCAAGCTGTTTTTCTACAAGTAGAAATTACTTTCCTCTGTCTAGAGTAGTAGATATTAGTGTTACTTACAAAGTTTGACTTCAGAGATGGACATATGTGTGAACCTTTTAAAAATGTTTTACTCAAAGAAAGTCTTGTAAAGGTAGCAGAAAAATATTTGTATTTCATCATTCAGTGTCAAAATAAGATTTATGAAAGTTGAAACTGTCTAGGATTGGCAAGTATAGCATAGTATTCAGATATTTTTAGCTTATGTATTTAGCTAAGTTTTCGTTTCTTTTGCCAATATTTTATACTTTCACTGAGTATGATTTTTGTTAGGTTTTTCTATATTTCGTGGTTTTTGTTCCTAATGTAAACAGTGTTTCATTTGATTTGAAATGTTTAATTTTTTTCTTCGTGCTCAACCTGTTTAACAAGCTCTCTTCTCTTTAACACAGCCATTCTCACTGAAGATGACATGACTTGTAGCTAGGCAAAAAGATTTTTTTGAGTATGTTGGGAAAAGCTTACATGCTCTAGCAGTTCATGGTAAACAAAAGGCCAAGGTATATAAATTACAAACACTGTGATTTTACATTTCCATACCTGTGATGAATGAATTTACATGGAGGAAAGTTTTTTCTGTTGATACATCTCCACTGGCCAGAATGCACAACTACCGCTAAGATCTTTCTCCTTGTTCCTGCGACCCTCGCCATCCTCCTGATTGTAGGTAGTCCACCTCTGCCATCCTCAGTATCTCCCATGGGGTGAGACTGGCTACAAAGAAGTATTAAATGTTAGGACTCTGAATTTAGAATCTACCTCTATCTTTGGTTTTCTATTATAGTAGAAGCAAGAAGCCCAGAAGAATTCTCTGTGTGGTGCAGTGCTATTTTGGATGAGTTATGATGTAAACAAAATGGAATTTATCTTACCCTTCTAATATGGTTCCTCAGTTTGTGCCTTCCAGTGGGGTCCCTAAACCATACTAAAGAGCTTTTTTGGACATTGACAAAGATAATACTTAAGGACAGTTCTTGGTTGTTTTAGTTGCTATTAATAACTAAAGTATACCTTTGGGGACAATCAGTATGAGGAAAAAGCTGCCGTCCTTTTATAGATGAGTGTTAATCTCTGTGAGACTTGTGTGTATGTGTTTGTATGTATATAAATGGAGATAAAGCATCAGTGCCTTTCTGTCACTCTCTGCCCTATTCTTTGAGACATGGTCTCACTGACACTGAAGTACTGATCGAGCTAAACTGGCTGGCTGGCAAGCTCTAGGGATCTGTCTATGTGCCACCTACCCATAGTAATGGAATTACAAATGTATGTCCAAACTCAGGTCAGACTTGGCTGCAAGCACCTTAATCCATTGATCCATTGTCACAGCTCTACCTCCACCAGCAAGGAAGATGCAACACCGGAGCTCTTCTTGCAGCAGTTTTATTCAGGACTTTATTCACAGCAATCTCTCTCTCTCTCTCTCTCTCTCTCTCTCTCTCTCTCTCTCTCTCTCTCTCTCTC